>NC_051063.1:131639410-131740704 GCF_004664715.2 Peromyscus leucopus | reverse complement strand
ACTAATACCAATATTCTTCAAATTGTTCCACACCATAGAAACAGAAGGAACATTACCACATTCTTTTTATGAGGCTACAGTTACCCTGATACCCAAACAACACAAAGATGCAACAAAGAAAGAGAACTACACACCAATCTCCCTCATGAACACTGATGCAAATATACTCAATAAAATACTGGCTAACTGAATCCAGGAACACATCAAAATAATTAACCATCATGACAAAGTAGGCTTCATCCCAGGGATGCATGGGTGGTTGAACATACAAAATGTAATACACCATATAAACAAACTGAAAGAAAAAAAAACACATGATCTTCTCATTAGATGCTAAAAAAGGCTTTGACAAAATCCAAAACCCCTTCATGATAAATGTCTTGGAACGATCAGAAATACAGGGAACATACCTAAACATAATAAAGGCAATTTACAGCAAGTCAGCAGCCAACGTCAAATTAAATGGAGAGAAACTCAAAACAATTCCACTAAAATCAGGAATGAGGCAAGGCTGTTCACTCTCCCCATACTTGTACAATATAGTACTTGAAGTTCTGGCCAGAGCAATAAGACAACATAAGGAGATTAAGGGGATACCAATTAGCAAGGAAGAATTCAAGCTTTCATTATTTGCAGATGATATGATAGTATACATAAATGACCCCAAAAATTTTACCAGGGAACTCCTACAGCTGATAAACTCCTTCAGTAAGGTGGCAGGCCACAAGATTAACTCAAAAAACCAGTAGCCCTCCTATATGCAAATGGAAAAGGGCCTGAGAAAGAAATCAGAGAAACATAGCCACAAATAATATAATATATCTTGGGGTAACTCTAACTAAGCAAGTGAAAGACCTGTATGATAAGAACTTTAAGTCTTTGAAGAAAGAAATTGAAGAATATATCAGAAAATGGAAAGATCCCCCATACTCATGATAGATAGAATCAATATAGTAAAAATGACAATTTTACCAAAAGCAATCTTCAGATTCAATTCAATCCCCATCAAAATCCCAAGACAACTCTTCACAGACTTGGGAAGAACAATACTTAAATTTACATGGAAAAAAAAAACCTAAGATAGTTAAAAAATCTTATATAATAAAGTAACCTCTGGAGGCATCATGATCCCTGACCTCAAGTTATAACATAGAGTTAAAGTAATAAAAACAGCTTGATACTGGAATAAAAACAGACATGTAGACCAATGGAATCAAATTGAAGACCCTGACATTAATCCACACACCTATGAATATATGATTTCAACAAAAAAGACAAGGCTGTACCATGGAAAAATGAAAGAATCTTCAACAAATGGTGCTGGCATAACTGGATGTCAACATGCAGAAGACTGCAAATATATCCATATCTGTCACCATGCACAAAGCTCAAGTCCAAGTGGATCAAAGACCTCAACATAAGTCCAGTCACACTGAACTTGATAGAAGAGAAAGGAGGAGGTAGTCTGGAATGAATTGGCAAAGGAGACCACTTTCTGAATATAACAGAAGCAGCATAGACACTGAGAGAAACAATTAATAAATGGGACCTCCTCAAACTGAGAAGCTTTTGTAGAGCAAAGGACATGGTCAATAAGACCAAACAACAGCCTACAAAATGGGAAAAGATCTTCACCAACTCCACATCTGACAGAGTTCTCTTCTCCAAAATATACAATCCAATTAAAAAATGGGCTACAGAACTTAACAGAGAATTCTCAACAGAAGAATCTCAAATGGCTGAAAGGCATTTAAGGAACTGCTGAACATCCTTAGTCATCAGAGAAATGCAAACCAAAACAACTCTGAGATACTATCTTACACCTGTCAGGATGGCTAAGATCAAAAACACTGAAGACACCTTATATTGGAGAGGATGTGGAGCAAGGAGAACACTCCTCCACTGTTGGTGGGAATTCAAACTTGTACAGCCACACTGTAAATCAGTATGGCGGTTTCTCAGAAAGTTGGGAATAATTCTTCCTCAAGACACAATTATACCACTCTTGGGCATATACCCAAGGAATGCTCAATCTTACCACAAGGACACATGCTCAACTATGTTTATATCAGCATTATTCATAATAGCAAGAACCTGGAAACAACCTAGATGCCCCTCATCTGAAGAATGGATAAAGAAAATGTGGCACATATACACAATGGAGTACTACTCAGCAGTAAAATCAGTGATATCATGAAATTTGCAGGCAAATGGATGGATCTAGAAAATATCATCTTGAGTGAGGTAACCCAGACTCAGAAGGACAAACATAGTATGTCCTCCCTCATAAGTGTACACTAAATGGGAGGGAAGGGATGGCTAGACTGCAACCCACAAAGAAAGACCCTAGGAGGGACACATGGTTGATCCTGTGAAGGAGAAGTGGATGATATCTACATTAGTGGACTGGGTGTGGGGGGTGGTAGAGGACTAGGTGTGGGTAATGAGAACATAGGGAAATGGGAGGGTCAAGCTGGACAGGGATGGAGTGGGAGGGCAGGGAGGAAGATACCATGATAGATGAGGACATCATGGGAATAGGAAGAGGCAGGGTGCTGGGGAGACTTTCAGGAATCCATAAGGTTGAACCCACCTTGGTCCGATGGCAGTGGTCCAGAGGGTGCCTGGACCAGTCTACTCTGGTGACCAGCCTAGCAAATAACCTAGCTGTCATCATAGAGCCTTTGTCCAGTGACATATGGAGGCAGATACAGAGATCCACAACCAGGCACCAGGCTGATCTCCAGGAATACAATAGATGAGAGAGAGGAGAGATACTGCAGGTGAGGGACGTCAAGATCATGATGGGAGGATGTGCAGAGATGATGGACCACACTAGTGGAAATCCGAGAACTTTGGACTGGTGACTTTGGAGGCCCCCATTGGAATGGACTATGCCCTTTGGACACAGAAGATGGTTTTTTTGCTTGAACTGTTTGGGGGTCACCCAGGCAGAGGGATTGGGATCTGTCACTGGTTCATGAGCAGACTTCTGGGAATCTGGTGCCTGTGGTGTGACATCTTGAACAGCTCTGGGGCAGTGGGAAGGGGCATGGACCTGCCGGGATTCAGTGAGCTGGGCTCTGTTGACTTCCCATGGGAGACCTCGATTTGGGGGATGTAGGGATGAGGGGTGGCTTGGAAACAGGATTGGGGGTGGGAGGAGGGATGAGGGGGCATCTGTGCACAGAATGAAGAGTAAGCAGAAAATTTCTTAATAAAGAAAAAAGTTCCTACATTCAAATCTTTAGATTTGTGTGTTTAATTTGGAATACCTGTATGCAGGAGTTTGAATGGGAAATGTCCTCCATAATATTTAGTATTTGAAAACTTGGTCCACAGTTCGTGGTGAGAAACTTGGCAAGCTGGGAAGCAAAGATTTTTTTTTGTTTTTTTGGTTAGGGAAGTAGTCTTTTACCACCATTTGGGAGGCCTAAGTTAATGCCTAATTGGACTTTTTTATGAGAACACTGATTGACCAAGTGGCTCAGGACAAGAGCTTTCTTGTGTTGTTATTCATAGTAATGGAAAGGAACAGGGATTTCATGATATTTCTCAGTACAGAAAGTCATCTTAATATAGTAACAAAAAGGAACAGGATTTCATGATATTTTTCAGTACAGAAAGGCATCTTAAAATCACTAACCTCTCACATTACACATCCAACACATAGTGAACACTTCCTAATGTTAAATAGCATCACTTTGAATCTTGGGAACATTGCATGAACACTTTACTAAATAACTAAAGAGAGTAGATGACCAAGAAGCACCTCCAAATAAGCCAAGCCCAGATATACACAGTTGGATCAAAATGTCCTCCTGAACATTTTCCTTCAGAAAACATGGTGTAGCTCATGAAGAAAGGAAATTACAAAGAATTCTTGCTACAAACTGAAGGAAAAATACAGTGTCTTCTTGAATTTTGCCTTGATATATAGTAGCATAAAAATGAAAATAAGAAGAGGTTTTAAAACCAGTTAAATCCAAAGAAAAGAAACCTCACAACTCTAGGTGCTAGAAAGAAAGATCAACTGAGAAGCCATAACTAACAAGGGGTGAAAAAAAGAAGCAATGATGATCAAAAGAATGGTACAGGTACCTGTCTTCCTCTTTCTTGTCATCCCAATCCTACAAAAAGGAGATAACTCTGTGGAAGTGGGGAATCACCACAGATTTTGACATATCCAAATTAGTGATCAAAGAGTTTGTTGGTCAAAAGGACCACAATACAAATAAAAAAAAACTCAGAAGGTTACTGAGGCCATAGAACTTTTCAGTTTCAAAGCAGATAGAGTTTCATTGTTGCCCCTGCCAATTTTCCCTCCATCTGCTGCATAGGAGCACATGGTGATGATCCAGGTTGGAATCTGAAAATACAAAGATCCTTGTGTGTTTGCATTGCAAACAGGCTACATGGTGGTCTCATGGTGTTTTGTGACACAGATACAACAATTGCAGGGAAGGCCAAGGAAATAAAAGTGAGTGAGCCATGGCCATGTCTGAGGAATATTCTCCTGGCATCAGTTCCAGTTAATATTCAGGATAGCAAGTACCAGCCCCTAAAGTGTCCATACCAAGATCAGTAGGAAGGAAGCAGTGATTTAAGACAATGAGATTGGAACGCAGCAAAGAGATGAGAATAACATAGTGCAGCCCAAAAGAAAGCAGGAGGTTGCAGCAGGTGTCAATGTTTGTGTCCAGCAACCCTTCCTAGTGTCACCATTGCAAGCTCAGTCTGCAATTAAGGGGTGGTGAGCCCTCTGCAGCACTTGAAACTGTGGAAGCTCTTCTGCCCCAGATAAGAATAAAGTAAGAAGAAAGCAAGAAGTGACAGAAGAGTCTGGTGATGACATTGGCTTTGGTTGTCTAACCAAAATTTTTAAAATGTCCAATAAAAAGTTGAAAATCTTTTAGGAAACCCTGATATTTCCACACACAAGCACCTCTTGCCCAGGTAATAAAAAAGTAGAAAGAAATTGAGAAGTAATGGTAGAGTCTGGTGATGACACTTACTTTGGTCTTCTAACATGTGCAAGAAAAAGCTGAACATCTTTTAGAAAACCCTGATATTTCCACCAAACAGTTTAACCTGATGCACAGAATGCTAGGATCATAGAACATATATTGGTGCTGTCCAATTGGACAGTGACAGAGGCCAGTGACTACAAGCCTGGAGTCATGCTGGTGTTGCTCTCATAGAACAGCTTCTCTCATTCAGATATTTTGGCTGCCTTTTGATATTATTGATAGCCAATCAATAAAATAAACATGTAAACTCCCTTTTATAGTGTTTGCAATTTGTTTCTTTTCTTTTATTTTACAATACTATTCAGTTCTACATAACAGTCATAGATTGCCTTGTTCTCACCCTTCCTGCTCCCCTCCCCTTCCCCCCAGCCCACCCACCGTTCCCACAACCTCCAGATCAAGGCCACCCCAAGGACTGAGATTTACCTGATAGACTCAGTCCAGGCAGGTCCAGTCCCCTCCTCCCAGAGTGAGGCAAGCGTTCATATTTCATGTGTTTCCATTCGTTTGGCTATCTGTCCCTGTGCTTTATCCAACCTTGGTTTCAACAATTCTCGCTCATATAAACCCTCCTCTTTCTTGCTAATTAGACTCCCAGAGCTCCACCCGGGGGCCTACGTGTGGATGTCTGCATCCTGATTCCTCAGTCCTTGGATGGGGTTTCTGGCACAACTATTAGGGTGTTTGGCCATCCCATCACCAGAGCAGGTCAGTCCCGGCTGCCTCTTGGCCATTGCCAGCAGTTTTTTGTGGGGGTATCTTTGTGGATTTCTGTGGGCCTCTTTAGCACTTTGTTTCTTCCTTTTCTCATGTTGTCTTCATTTACCATGGTCTCCTATTCCTTGTTCTCCCTCTCTGTTCTTGATCCAGCTGGGATCTCCCACTCTCTTTCCTTCGACCCTTGCTGTTCATTGCTCCCACTCATGTCCAGGCTGTTCATGTAGATCTCATCCATTTCTCCGTCATTTGGTAATCCCCGTGTCTTTCTTGGGGTCCTGTTTTACAGGTAGCCTCACTGGTGATGTGAGTAGCAGGATGGCTCAGCCATTAAAGGCTAGGCTCACAACCAAAACTATTAGAGTGTGTGCAATTTGTAACAATAATTCCAGAATACCTACTCAATGAACCTATATCAGTAAACACAGCAGGACCTAATTTACTATCCTTTCTACTACCATGTTATTCTCTTAAAATCCAATCTCAAACATATTCTCCAGAGCCCTCCTCACAGGTATTAGAAAATTTCACAGCTTTATTTTGAGCATAGTATAAATCCTCATGAGTTAAAACTATCTAAATCATGTATATGACCTTATAGTCAATTGAGTCTTTTTTTCCTGGTCTAGAAACACAGATGTGTGTTCACAGAATATCCTGATGACCATCAACACATCATCAAGGAAGGTTAATGCTATTTGCAGAGCCAAAGCATAATTTAATTCCTCAGACATAATAGCACAGGTTAATAAATAACTAAGGAGCAAATTTATAAACAGTAATTCTTCTATTCCATAAATATATTACACCAAAATTATTAATTAGACAACTTTATAACTTTCCACAATCTTATAATTTATTGAATGACAATAAACTACAAATCTTTATCAAGTTTTCTTGGGAGGAATATTCCCAAGTCAACCCAATTTCCCTTAATAACATGACAATTTCAATGAAGGATAATTTCAGATTGTGTTTCATGTGTTTGTGTATTAGTGTTTACCTGAACATATGTTTATGCAGCACATGTCTGTCACACCTAACAAGGACAGATGAATCAATGCCCATCATTGCCCAAGACCCAAGCCAATTTCTGAGACTTAGAGACTGGCCCCCAGCTCCAATCCTGCCCCCGGACTTCCCTTCTGGACAAGAGGTGAGTGCCTGGGCTCAGTCTAGATCCGATTCCTGGACACAAGCCACTCTGTGTAAGACCAGCGCAAATTGGCCCCAGCTTCTGGACACCAGACAGGTTCCCTTCTATCCCTACCAGGAAGGCTCACCTTCTCCAAGACCCCTGGAAGCCCCTGCAATCTACATACCCTGCACCCATGCCCTTCTACCTGAGACCCCAGTCACTTCCTGAGACTTAGGGACTGGCCCCCAGCTCCCATCCTGCTCTGGACTTTCCTTCTGGACAAGAGCTACCATCCTGCCCTGGAACTCCCTTCTGGACAAGAGCTCCCATCCTGCCCCGGACTTCCAGTGTGGGCAAGAGCTCCCATCCTGACCCAGAGTTCCCATTTGTACAAGAGGACTCCCATCTGGACAAGAGAGAGAGACTTCCTGAATCTGTCAGCTCTGTCTGAACCAAGTGTGCCCATAAGACCAAGAACAAACCACAAGGAGATGGGCAAACATTGAGGCAGAAGTATATACAACAAAATTAAGAGGAATAGAGCATCAGCAGAACCTAGCCCTCCTCCAGCATCTTGACCTGAACTTCAAAAACTGGAAGAAGCAGAAGAAAACAGCCTTATGAATAACATCATGAAGAATGTAGAGGCTTGTATAGAGGAAAAGACAAAAAAAATGGGAAGAATGCTATAAAAAACTAGAGGGAAGGACAAATAAAGTAGAAGAAAACAATAAAGTCCTGGAAGAAAATAATAAAGCACTGAAAGAAAAAAATGAAAAAACAATGAAACAAATGAAGGAAACATTTCAAGACCTGAAAAGGGAAATAGAAAAAATGAAGAAGACAAAAACAGAGGGAATGCTGGAAATAGAAAATCTGAGTAAATGATTGGGAACATCAGATGCAAGTATAATGAAGAGAATACAAGAGATGGAAGAAAGGATCTCTGGCATTGATGATGCGGTAGAATAAAGAGATTCATCAGTCAAAGTAAACACTAAAGCCAACAAAGTCATGAAACAAAATGTCCAAGAAATTTGGGACAACATGAAAAGACCAAACCTCCAAAAATAGGCATAGAGGAAGGAGAAGAATACCAGCACAAAGGCACAGAATATATACTCAACAAGATCATAGAAGAAAACTTTCCCAACTTAAAGAAGGAAATGCCTATGAAGATATAAGAAGCCTATAGAACACCAAGCAGACTCTACCCCCTCAAAAAAGTCCACTCACCACATAATAATTAAACAACTAAATGTACAGAATAAAGAAAGAATATTAAGAGCAGCTAAGAAAAAGGCCAAGTGACATAAAAAGGCAAACCCATCAGAATAACACCTGAATTCTCAACGGAGACTTTGAAAGCCAGAAGGACATGGATAGATGTAATGCAGACACTAAGAGACCATGGATGCCAGCCTAGACTAATATACCAAGCAAAACTTTCAATCATCATAGGCGGAGTGAACAGGACATTCCAAGACAAAGCCAGATTTAAACAATACTTATCCACAAATTCTGCCATACAGAAAGCACTAGAAGGAAAATTCCAACAGAAGAAAGTCAGATACACCCTTGAAAACACAGGCAATAGATAAAGACACAGCAGTAAACACCAAAGAAGGGAAGTACACACACAGTACCACCAAAAAAATAAAAATAAATGAACAATCACTGGTCATTAATATCCCTTAATATCAATGGACCTAATTCACCTATAATAACAGATAGGCTTACAGAATGGATACAAAAGCAGGACCCATCTTTCTGCTGCATACAAGAAACACAACTCAATATCAAAGAGAGACACTACTTAAAAATAAAAGGCTGGGGAAAGACTTTAGAATCAAATGGTCTTAAGAAACAAGCTGGTGTAGCCACCCTGATATCCAGCAAAATAGACTTGAAACTAAAATGAATCAAAGGAGATCAAGAAGGGCATTATATCCTCATCACAGGTAAGATGGACCGAGATGAAGTTTCAATTCTGAACATTTATACCCCAAACACAAGGGCACCCACATATGTAAAAGAAACATTATTAAAGCTTAAACCAAATATAAATCCCCATACATTAATAGTGGGAGATCTCAACACCTCACTTTCACCACTGGACAGATTTTCCAAACCGAAACTTAACAGAGAAATAAAGGACTTAACTGATGTCATGATTCAAATGGACTTAATTGATACATGAGGAACATTCCATACTAACAAAAAAGAATGCACCTTCTTCTCAGCACTCCATGGAACTTTCTCTAAAATCGACCACATACTTGGACACAAAGCAAATCTCAACAGATAGAAAACAATTGAAATAACCTTCTGTGTTCAATCAGACCACCAGGGTTTAAAGTTAGATTTCAACAACAACAAAAACTACAGAAAACCTACAATCTCATGGAAACTGAATAATTCTCAACTGAATCAACAATGGATTAAGGAAGAAATAAAGAAATTAAAGACTTCCTAGAGATCAATGAAAATGAAGACACAACATACCCAAACTTATGGGACACTATGAAAGCAGTGCCAAGAGGGAAATTTGTAGCACTAAATGCCCACATAAAGAAGTTGGAGAAATCCCACACTAGTGACTTAACAGCACACCTGAAAGCTCTAGAACAAGAAGAAGCAAAGTCTCCCAGGAAGAATAGACACCAGGAAAATATTAAAGTGAGAGGTGAAATTAATAAATTAGAAACTAAGAGAATAATACAAAAAATTAATGAAACAAAGCGTTGGTTCTTTGAGAAAATTAACAAGATAGACAAGCCCTTATCCAAACTAACCAAAAGACAGAGAGAGAGAATCCAAATCAACGAAATCAGAAATGAAAAGGGGGACATAACAACAGACATTGACAAAATCCAGAGAATTATAAGGTCATATTTCAAAAATCTCTACTCCACAAAATTGGAAAACCTAAAAGAAATGGACATTTTTCTGGATAGGTACCACATACCTAAGTTATATCAAGTCCAGAAAAACTATTTAAATAGTCCAATAACCCTAAGGAAATAGAAACAATCATTAAAAGTCTCCCAGCCAAAAAAAGCCCAGGACCAGATGGTTTCATCGCAAAATTATACCAGATCTACAAAGAAGAGTTAATACCAATACTCTCTAAATTGTTCCACATAATAGAAACAGAAGGAATGTTATCAAACTCCTTCTATGAGGCTACAATTACCCTGATTCCTAAACCAAACAAGGATGCAACAAAGAAAGAGAACTACTGACTGATCTCCCTCATGAACATTGATGCAAAAATACTCAATAAAATGCTGGCAAACAGACTCCAAGAACACATCAGAACAATTATCCACCATGATCAAGTAGGCTTCATCCCAGGGATGTAAGGGTGGTTCAACATACGAAAGTCCATCAATGTAATACACCATATAAACAAACTGAAAGAAAATAACCACATGATCATCTCACTAGATGCAGAAAAGGCATTTGACAAAATCCAACACCCCTTCATGATAAAAGTCTTGGAGCTATCATGAATACAGGGAACATACCTAAACATAATAAAGGCAATTTACAGCAAGCCAACAGCCAACAGCCAACATCAAATTAAATGGAGAGAAACTCAAAGCAATTCCATTAAAATCAGGAACAAGGCAAGGCTGACCACTCTCCCCATACTTATTCAATATAGTACTTGAAATTCTAGCCAGAGCAATAAGACAATATAAGGAGATTAAGGGGATACAAATTGGAAAAGAAGAAGTCAAGCTTTCCCTATTTGCAGACGACATGATAGTATCCTTGAGTGACCCCTAAGATTCCACCCAGGAACTGATAAAGCTTATAAACACCTTCAGCAACATAGCAGGATACAAGATCAACTCAAAAAAATCAGTAGCCCTCCTATATACAATGGACAAAGAAGCTGAGAAAGCAATTAGAGATACATCACCCTTTACAATAGCCACAAATGACATAAAATACCTTGGGGTGACACTAACCAAGCAAGTGAAGGACCTATATGACAAGAACTTTAAGTCCCTGAAAAAAGAAATTGAAGATGTCAGAAAATGGAAAGATCTCCTCTGCTCATGGATAGGCACGGTTAACATAGGAAAAATGGCAATCTTACCAAAAGCAATCTACAGATTCAATGCAATCCCCATCAAAATACCAACACAATTCTTCACAGACCTGGAAAGAATAACACTCAACTTCATATGGATAAACAAAAAACCCAGGATAGCCAAAAGAATACTGTACAATAAAACAACCTCTGGAGGCATCACAATCCCTGACTTCAAGCTCTACTATAGAACTACAGTAAGAAAAACAGCTTGGTATAGGCATAAAAACCGATATGTGGACCAATGGAATCGAATTGAAGATGCTGACATTAACCCACACACCTATGAACATATAATTTTTGACAAAGAAGCCAAAAGTGTACAATGGAAAAAAGAAAGCATCTTCAACAAATGGGGCTGGCATAACTGGATATCAACGTGTAGAAGGCTGAAAATAGATCCATATCTGTCACCGTGCACAAAACTTAAGTCCAAGTGGATCAAAGACCTCAACATAAATCCAGCTGCTCTGAACCTTCTAGAAGAGAAAGTAGGAAGTAGTCTTGAATTCATTGGCATAGGAGATCACTTCCTAAATATAACACCAGTAGCACAGACACTGAGACAAACAATCAATCAATGGGACCTCTTGAAACTGAGAAGCTTTTGTAGAGCAAAGGATATGGTCAACAAGGCAAAGCGACAGCCTACAGAATGGGAAAAGATCTTCACCAACCCCACATCTGACAGAGGACTGATATCCAGAATATATAAGGAACTCAAGAAATTAGACATCAAAACGACCAACAGTCAAATTAAGATATGGGCTTTAGAACTAAACAGAGAATTCTCAACAGAGGAAACTCAAATGGCTGAAAGACATTTAAGGTATTGCTCAACATCCCTAATCATCAGGGAAATGCAAATCAAAACAGCTCTGAGATACCACCTTATGACTGTCAGAATGGCTAAGATCAAAAACACTGAAGACACTTTATGCTGGAGAGTATGTGGAACTCGGGGAACTCTCCTCCACTGCTGGTGGGAATGCAAGCTTGTACAACCACTTTGGAAATCAATATGGTGCTTTCTTAGAAAATTGGGAATCAGTCTCCCCCAAGATCCAGCTATACCACTCCTGGGCATATACCCAAGAAATGCTCAATCATACCACAAGAGCACTTGCTCAGCTATGTTCATATCAGCATTGTTTGTAATAGCCAAAACCTGGAAACAACCTAGATGCCCTTCACCTGAAGAATGGAAAAATAAATTGTGGCACATATACACAATGGAATACTACTCAGCAGAGAAAAACAATGTCATCATGAGGTTTGCAGGCAAATGGATGGATCTAGAAAAAATCATCCTGAGTGAGGTAACCCAGACTCAGAAAGACAAATATGGTATGTACTCACTCATAGGAAGATGCTAGATGTGGAACAAGGATGACTGGACTGCTACTCACATCACCAGTGAGGCTACCTGGAAAACAGGACCCCAAGAAAGACACGGAAAAATGGATGAGATCTACATGAACAGCCTGGACATGAGTGGGACCAATGCAGGGCAAGGGTCGAGGGAAAGAGAGTGGGAGATCCTAGCTGGATCAAGAAAAGCGAAGGAGAGCAAGGAATAGGAGACCATGGTGAATGAAGACCACATGAGAAGGAGAGGAAGCAGAGAGCTAGGGAGGCTCACGGAGATCCACAAAGATACCCCTGCAAAAGACTGCTGGCAATGGTCGAGAGACGACAGGGAATGACCTACTCTGGTGATGCGATGCCCAAACACCCTGATAGTTGTGCCATAAACCCCATCCAAGGACTGAGGAATCTGGTTGCATTCATCCAAGGCTGGGCCCCTGGTGGAGCGCTGTGAGTCTAATTAGTGAGAAAGAGGAGGGTTTATATGATCGAGAATTGTTGAAGCCAATGTTAGATAAAGCACAGGGACAAATAACCAAATGAATGGAAGCCAATGAACTATGAACCAAAGGCTGAGGGTCCCCCAACTGGATCAGTTCCTCTGAATGGGTGAGACAGTCATTTGGCTTGATCTGTTTGGGAGGTAGCTGGGCGGTGGTGTGGGGTTCTGTGCTCATTGCATGAGTTGGCTGTTTGAATCCTGGGACTTATGCAGGGACACTTGCCTCGGTCTGGGATGGGGGGACTGGACCTGCCTGGACAGAGTCTATCAGGTCGATCCCGGTCCTTGGGGGAGACCTTGATCTGGAGGAGGTCGGAATGTGGGGTGGTTTGGGGGAGGGGCAGGGGGCGGGGTGTGTGTGGAGAGCATGGAAATCTGTGGCTATTATGTGGAACTGAATGGTGTTGTAAAATAAATAAATAAATAAATAAATAAATAAATAAATAAAATATAGTACACTAGTGGGTTTCTATAATATCTTTTGAATGATCCATAGATTTCTGTATTCCTCTCAGCATTCCAGCCATTACCCCGTCCTTCTTTTCCATGTCCATTTAATATTCCCACTCCAGTATATATCGTATTTCTCTTCCGTTTGGAAACCCTTCCCTCCCTCATATTTCCTTACTCCATATGTTACCTTTGTGGAATTAATGATTCTTGAATGTCTTTGTAAATCTTAAAACTTAACAATGAAACACAAGGAAATATATTCAACGTTTTCCTTCGCAGTGCTAGGGACCTCATTCAGGATCATTTTTTTCTATTTCCATCCATTTACCTGTGAGTTCTATTATTTCATTTTATTCTTTCTTTTTTATTTTTGTTTGTTTGTTTGTTTGTTTTAGGCAGGGTCACTCTGTGTAGCCTTGGCTGTCCAGGAAGTCAGTCTCTAGACCTGGCTGGCTTCAAACTCCCATACATCACACACCTCTGCCTCCCAAGTGCTAGAAGTAAAGGTGTGCACCACCACCACCCAGCTTGATTTCACTTTTCAATACTTGATTAATGTTCCATTGTGTAAATGATGACATGCTCATTATTCATTTTTGGATATCAAACTATTTACTCATTTTGACTTATATAAAACAAGATTCTCTGTAATAGGATAAAGAGTCCTTTGGGTATATGCCCAAGAGCAGCAGAACTGGATCTTTAGGTAGATCCATTCCCAGTTTCCCAAGGAACCTGCACAATGCTTTTCAAATGTGCCTGTACAAGTTCTTATTTCTACCATCAGTTGCTAAGGATCTTCCTTTTTCTACATCCTCACCAGCAGGTGCTATAATTTGTTTATTGACCTTATCCAGACTGATTAGTGTAAAATGGCATCTCAAAGTGGTTTTCACATGCATATCCCTGATGACCAAGGCCTTTGATCTTTTCTTTAAGTGAAACCAGCATTTGAAAGGTCACTGTGGGTCATTAGAGGAAGCAATTTATAATTGAATACTCACAGATAAGAAGGTGAAAGCCCTGAATACTAGAGCTAAGGAAGACAATGGATGGATTACTATTCAGAGAGAAAACATAGCAGAAAAAGCAGCTAATATTGTGTCAAATGTATCACAAGGCAATACTAAACAACTATTTTCTACTCAGTGTGTATAAATATTATAAAATTTTGTACTTCCTTAATTCAAAAATAATTCATTCCAGCTTTAGAGTGATACATTTTAGTGAATTTAAGGAACTTAAGTAGTTAATTAGTGGGGTATGTTATACCATGGAATTGAAGGTCAGGTTTTAGATAAGGACTGTAAAAAATATGAGGGTAGATAAAGGAAAGAGACTACAGAAGAATAGCACAGGAAAATGGTAAGAAAAAATGCATTCTCATTGTAGAATCTCATTGTTGTATTCATAGATCTCATGTTAAAGCTACCAGAAGGTGACAAGTCATGTTAAGCATGGGTTGCATTAAGGCCTTTAAAACCACAATCTAAGCTATACTTTTTTTGCATGTACTTCTTTCATTAGGGACAAGAGTGGGAGCAATGAAGGGCAAGGGTCGAAGGAGAGTGGGAGATCCCAGCTGGATCAAGAACAGAGAGGGAGAACAAGGAATAGGAGACCATGGTAAATGAAGACAACATGAGAAAAGGAAGAAACAAAGTGCTAAAGAGGCCCACAGAAATCCACAAAGATACCCCCACAAAAAACTGCTGGCAATGGTCAAGAGGCAGCTGGGACTGACCTGCTCTGGTGATGGGATGGCCAAACACCCTAATAGTTGTGCCAAAAACCCCATCCAAGGACTGAGGAATCTGGATGCACACATCCACGGCTAGGCCCCAGATGGAGCTCCGGGAGTCTAATTAGGGAGAAAGAGGAGGGTTTATATGTGTGACAATTGTTGAAACCAAGGTTGAATAAAGCACAGGGACAGATAGCCAAATGAATGGAAACACATGAACTATGAACCAAAGGCTGAGGGGCCCCCAACTGGATCAGGCCCTCTGAATAGGTGAGACAGTTGATTGGCTTGATCTGTTTGGGAGGCATCTAGGCAGTGGTATCAGGTCCTGGGCTCATTGCATGAGTTAGCTGTTTGAAACCTGGGACTTATGCTGGGATACTTGGCTCACTCTGGGAGAAGGGTACTGGACCTGCCTGGACTGAGTCTATCAGGTCAATCTCAGTCCTTGGGGGAGGCCTTGCTCTGGAAGAGGTTGGAAGGGGCGGTGGGCTAGGGGGAAGTGGAGGGGGGTCAGGAAGGGGAAGAACAAGGGAAACTGTGGTTTTTATGTAGAACTGAATAGTATTGTAAAATAAAATAATAAAAAAATTAAAATTAAAAAAAATTACCAAGCTGGACTTGATAGAGCAATGGCTACTGTGCTCATAGTGCCATCTAGTGTTCAACAAAACAGGATGGTGGATGGAAACCACTACAAAAATTTCTGAAAAAAATGAACAGGAGACATATGATAAGAATGTGCTCATTTCACCAGGATTTAAATAGTCATGTCTAATCCAAAACCTAAAGCCTGATTTCTAAAGAGGATATCTAATGTATGTTTCCCTTCAGAAACACACAGTGTACTGTTGCAGGACCCTGTTTGTTGTTATATCATATACAAACAGTGTTACTCTTAAAGATGAATTAAACTCCTTCAAGGATGACTGACTAAAAACAGATCTAGAGAAACTTTATTCCATGGCACACATAGAGTGAATATTTGAATGTAAAACTAATTCAACTGACCATTGAGTATGTACTAGCTATCCTTGATTCTGTATGCATGCATTTTCTGCACGTACACTTCACTTAAGTTACACTAGAATTCCTGTAATAAACAACATTTAATTAGCTGAAGCTTTAAAGCTGGATAGTCTTTAAAACATTCCTTCAGTTTGACAGTGTTTATTTGCCACAGACTCCAAGTCTCCTATTGCTCCTGACAGTCTTAGATGCAGATGCTTCCCAGGATAATGGCCATTAGCACTTCCAGATTGCCCCCAGTAAATGTGCTACTTTTCACTAGGGATGGCAATCTAGCTCTCTACTACAGGCGATCCTGTGAAAGGTAGGAGGACAGTGGCCCAGCAGGTAACTCCTGCTTGCCTCTGAATATAGATAGGGTTGAGAAGTCAACAGGCAGACAGGACTTTACTCCCTATAATTCTTTCATTTTCTACTTTGGGCAAATATGTTCCTCCTTAAAGCAACCTCTGAAGACTCCTTTAAAAGTGATTGTATTGTAAGCCACCAGTAAAAATTTTCTGTTAACCTTGTCTATGGATGTTAAAATTTTGCTCTCTACATTTCTATTAACCACAGATATGCTATGTTTTTCTAGAATAAAGATAGTTCTCTTTCTAAAGCATTCTTTTTTCTCTCAAATATACTTACATAGAGTGTGGGCTAAAACAGAATTTTGAATTCTTCCTCTTCAGCATTATGGATTGCACTTCTTTATTTTCGTTGAAGATTTTCTAAAATTTTCTATTCAGATTTTATAAATCACTACTGTTTTAATTATTTACTCCTCTTACAACTGAATAATGAGTCTTTATTCATTTTTACTACTTCAACTTTCATTAGTTGACAGGAAAACAAAGCTTTCACCTCAGTAATATAAGAGATAGTTTATTCTGGAAACTCCTCTGTTTTCCCTGTCCTGCAAATATCTCAAATTCCTACATAGAATCAATTTTGTGCACTTCATAAGGTAACAGAACAAAATCATACATATATCAGCACATTTTTCAAACATGATCAATACAATATCAGAGAAGGTATTTAAAGAAATATATTTTTCAGTGATGGATTTTAAATTTTTTATATATTTATGGCACTGTGAGTGATGACATTACATACTAGCTCTCCTATGTAAAAGTATTTTCAGAGGGGGAGGAATGGCTTAGTGGGTAAAGTGCATTTCATAAATGCATTAATTTCTGAGCTTGATCCCCAGCACTGAGCTGTGCACAATGGTGTGTGCTTGTATTTCTAAGAATATATGTCTATCATCCCAGAACTTTGGAGACAGAGACATGGGGATTCATGGAGAACCCTGGACAATAGTCTAGATGAATCTGTCATATCCATGCTCTGATAAAACTGTCTGAAAACAAAAGTGGAAAGATATGGAGGGACACATTTAATGTTGACATCTGATTTTCACATGCACATGACACACACACACACACACACACACACACACACACACACACATTGTTTTATACAGTGTTTGCCTGGCACTGAGGGATCAGGACTCAAGATTACGACTTGGAATTGTTATCTTACTCTGAAAATGTCACGCAATTTTGATGGCCAAGTGCTGTTTACAAGAGAGATTCTTCACTTATCACCTGGAACAGGAAGATAAAGTGTAATACAGTATTTTAATTAGGCAGTTACTTCTGCTTTTGGCTGTGGGATTTAGCTTGAAAGTTACATATTGTCACTGTGAACTC
The DNA here is from genome assembly GCF_004664715.2 of Peromyscus leucopus. NCBI lineage: Eukaryota > Metazoa > Chordata > Mammalia > Rodentia > Cricetidae > Peromyscus > Peromyscus leucopus. The sequence continues at coordinate 131,722,921 of NC_051063.1, read as the reverse complement.
CCACTCAGAAGAGCTTAGGTGGAAAGTGGAAAGGGTAGATGATTACAGGCTAGTTTATCTAAAAAAATAATAATTCATAACAAAGAATACCTTATTTATTCAGTTCATGAAGTTAATACTTAACAACATACAATTTGGGTCTTTGAATACACATATGCACATCAAAATTTACGTATGTGTGGAAACATAGTTCAATAGTAGACAATTTTTCTTGCTTTAATGAAGTTATGACTCTATCCAAAAGATGTGAGAAAGGGATTCAGGGTGTTTCATTTTTCTTTGTAGAAATCATTTTATTTTCTGCATGTACTAAGTAGGATGTTTAATTGTGATGTAATTAAATCATAAAGCAGTTTTTCAAGACAGGGTTTTTCTGTGTAGTGTTGGTACCTGTCCTGGATCTCACACTATAGACCAGGCTGGCCTCAAACTCACAGAGATCTGCCTGGCTCTGCCACATGAGTGCTGGGTTTAAAGGCATGCTCCACTGCCACCCAGCTGAAGCAGTATTTCTTAAAGGGTGAAGTATGTGTTAGTTTTGCAATATATGTTGACAAATTGTAAAGGACTTAAACTTACATTAAAATTTCAAAATAGTTATCTTCATTGAAAATTATCATGTTATAAGCCGGGTGGTGATGGCACATGCCTTTAATCCCAGCACTCTCGAGGCAGAGCCAGGAGGATCTCTGTGAGTTCGAGGCCAGCCTGGTCTCCAAAGCTAGTTCCAGAAAAGGCACAAAGCTACACAGAGAAACCCTGTCTGGAAAAACCAAAAAGAAAAAAGAATAAGAAAATTATCATGTTATATATTATATATCATATTTTTCCTCCTTTAGTGACAATAACTTCTTGAACGGGTTCTTTATCGTAGATGATATTTTTCAAATTATTACAATTACTTTATAATCTCAAATTCTAGATACTTCCAACACTAGTCATGGATTTAGAAGCATAGCAATTCAAGAAAAATATTTCTGAGTTGTTACCTACAGTTGAAAACCAGCATTACAACTGAGTATATTCTTTCCCTTTCAATATGCTTCCATTTCCCTAAAAGGTAATTGCAGTGTTCTGCTTCTGTCTGATACAGAGTCATCAGGATGTACATCATAATTCCTTGATGCAGAATTTCCTGGGTTTTACTGGAAGATGACGAAACAGATACAGAAGTTCCTCCCATTTTGCAACTTCCCCCAGTGACAAATAAAGATTCAACATATGTGGTTTAAGTCTCTGTGATCTCAGAAGCATGACCTTGAGTGCATTTTGTCTTCTGTTTTCAGGTTTATTATTTCATTGTTTGAGTCAGAACTTTGTAATCATATGGATTTTACAACATCCACCTTTTCTTTTAAGGTTGTTATCTTTAGATATGACTTTCCAAAGGCATCCTGAAGAGTTTCCCTTTTATAAGGAAAAGAATAGCACAGTGTTATTTCTGTGGTTATTGAAGTCATCTCATCCGTCAATCTGCCTTCTGCATTCAAAACAAAAAATTTATTGTATTTTTCAGCAGGCATGAAAGTTTGTTTCTTTTTTCTTTTAGTTTTATCATACTGTATTTTTTTTGCCAAAATATGTCTAAACAGATAAGTTAGATACAAAGTTTTATAGGAGATATTTGTTTCAGTGTCACATAATTAATCATCAAGTGTCCCATTTAAAACATAAATTCATGAATTTGTGGGTGCAAGGGTATCTATATGTCTTGTTTATTGAGCATTTGAGCAGAGGTATCTATATGTCTTGTTTATTGAGCATCCATTTATTTTTAAAGTTATTTAATACTCTTGTTAAAACTATCCATAGTAAAGTATTCCATCATGAACTGAAAAAAAAATTCAACATAGTCTTCTGGAAGGGATACTGAGGTTAAAATAGAGGACACAAATAGGTCCTTGGGAATTTATAGCCAAAGAACACCTGAAAGATCAGTGGGTGGGAAATTATTAAGCATACAGTGAGACTCTGGCTTAAGAATGAATGAACAGAATGATAAAATATTATCTTAAAATGATAACAAAGGAGAAATATCATCACATGTACAAGCAGATAGATTCTTTTTTTCTCTTTTTTATTATTATTATATTTTAGAATACTATTCAGTTCTACATAACAGCCACAGATTCCCTTGTTCTCCCCCTTCATGCTCCCCTCCCCTTACCCCCAGCCTACCACCCATTCCCACCTCCTTCAGAGGAAGGCCTCCCCTGAGGACTGAGATTGACCTGATAGACTCAGTCCAGGCAGGTCCAGTCACCTCCTCCCAGATTGAGCCAAGCGTCCCAGCATAAGTTCCAGCTTTCAAACAGCTAACTCATGCAATGAACACAGGATCTGGTACCACAGCCTAGATGCCTCCCAAACAGATCAAGCCAATCAACTGTCTCACCTATTCAGAGGGCCTGATCCAGTTGGGGGCCCCTCAGCCTTTGGTTCATAGTTCATGTATTTCCATTCGTTTGGCTATCTGTCCCTGTGCTTTATCCAACCTTGGTTTCAACAATTTTTGCTCATATAAACCCTCCTCTTTCTTGCTAATTAGACTCCTGGCTCTCCACCTGGGGCCTAGCCATGGATGTCTGCATCCAGATTCCTCAGTCCTTGGATGGGGTTTCTGGCACAACTATTAGGGTGTTTGGCCATCCCATCACCAGAGTAGGTCTGTCCCGGCTGTCTCTCGGCCATTGCCAGCAGTCTTTTGTGGGGGTATCTTTGTGGATTTCTGTGGGCCTCTTTAGCACTTTGTTTCTTCCTTATCTCGTGTGGTCTGCATTTACCATGGTCTCCAATATGGTGCTTTCTTAGAAAATTGGGGATCAATCTCCCCCAAGATCCAGCTATACCACTCTTGGGCATATACCCAAGAAATGTTCAATCATACCATAAGAGCACTTGCTCAGCTATGTTCATATCAGCATTATTTGTAATAGCCAAAACCTGGAAGCAACCTAGATGCCCTTCAACCGAAGAATGGTTAAATAAATTGTGGCACATATACACAATGGAATACTACTCAGCAGAGAAAAACAATGTCATCATGAGGTTTGCAGGCAAATGGATGGATCTAGAAAAAATCATCCTGAGTGAGGTAACACAGACTCAGAAAGTCAAATATGGTATGTACTCACTCATAGGAGGATACTAGATGTGGAACAAGGATGACTGGAATGTTACTCACATCACCAGTGAGGCTACCTGGAAAACAGGACCCCAAGAAAGACACGAGGATTGCCCAATGATGGACAAATGGCTGAGGTCTACATGAACAACTTGGACATGAGTGGGAGCAATGAAGGCAAAGGTCAAGGGAAAGAGAGCGGGTGATCCCAGCTTGATCAAGAACAGAGAGGGAGAACAATGAATAGCAGATATATTCTTGTTCAAAGAGGAATGTGTCTGATTAAAATACTTTCTCAGATGAGAGTGTAAAGATATCCTAAAAAAAAATGTTTTTTCATCCTGAATGAAATTTGATCCAAGAAAATAAAAAAAGTTCATCTATAGGATGCCAAGTTTTTGTTTGTTTGTATGTCTCATGGATTATACCTAATTTTTTCAGGTATAAACACAAGCTTGCCAAATGCTCTACTGTCATTTCACAGTCTGACACTTATAATTCCACTATTTATTATTATTTTAATAAGATCGTCCCTTTCTAGCTATATATGCCTTTTTCAATCAACAACACTTTTCATGAATTCTAAAATTAAATGTGAGTTTGGTACACTCTGGTTTGCTTTATTCTGAATCTCAGCATCAGCATAGCACAATGGAAATTAGAGTTCAAAACACTTTGAACAATCTCATTCCCTTCAATTTCTAAAACAGGGCTTTTAGCATGAGGAAGTTTCATGCTGAAATTCAATAAATGGACAGATTTAAGTGTCATGGAACTGGGGAGTCAGGGGAAAGAACAATGTCCCATTCTTCATAACAGGGAGTGACAGCTAACTCTCCCTATTCATATGTCATAATTTATCTTTATATTTTCTATAAATTATAACACTGCGTATAGACAATGAGAGTAATTAAAATTCCTCACCAATTGTGTGAAAAATGTAAGTAATTTTATTTTGATATTTTAGTCTGTATACTATGTTGATTTTTAAGCGGTCTGCAATTTTTACCTAGAGCCAAGACTTTACAGCCTGGTTCAGAAAACAAGTTTACATACACTTGTGTCACTGTCGATAGACTATTAAAGTCCTTCTCTTATCTAAGGAGAAATATCACATATCTCTGTCTTCTTGTACTTTATCATTGAGTTATATACATAACTGTTTATTTTTCAACACCCTTAGACTATGATAGAGTCATTCAAACTTTTTCATGCTCAAAAAAAGGTTCTAATTGATCCTGGTTATTGGTGACCCTGCTAATATTGGTGATTAAGATTAGCTTTAAAAAAAAAAGAAAACAACTGTGTGGTGACATGACACGACTGCTTTCAGCAGTTAAATGCACAGACTACTCTTCTAAGGAACCCAGGTATAATTATAAGCGAACACATTGTTGCTCATAACCATCTCTGATTCTCGTCCCATAGGATTTGAGGGATTGTTCTGTCCTTGTTAGGTCTGTCAGACATGTGCTGTATGGACATATGTTCAGGTAAACACTAATACACAAACACATGAAAACAAACAATATAAAATTCTACTTCATTGTAATTATCATGCTATTAAGGAAAATTGGATCTACGTAGGAATATTCCTCCCAAGAAAACTTGATAAAGATTTTGGAATTTATTGTCATTCAATAAATTGTCAGATTGTGGAAAGTTATAAACATATCTATCTATGATTTTAGTATAATATATTTATAGAATAGAAGAATTACTGATTATAATTGCACTTCCTAGTTTTTTATTGACTTCTGCTATTTTGTCTGATGAAATAAATTTTGCTCTGGCCTTGCAAATAGCAATAACCTTCCTTGAAAATGTGTTGCTGGTCTTTAGGATATTCTGTGAACACACATCTGTGTTTCAAGACCAGTAAAAAGACTCAATTCACTGTAAGGTCATATACATGAGGTAGATAGTTTTAACTCATTTAATTCATACTGTGCTCATAATAAAGCTGTGCAATTTACTAATTCCTGTACTACGGCTCTGGGGAATAGGTATTAAACTGGATTTTAAGAGAATAACCTGGTAGTGGAAAGGATAGTAAATTAGATCCTGCTATGTTTACTAATGTAGGTTCATTGAATGGGTATACTGGGTTTATTGTTAAAAAATTGCACACACACACTTTAAAAGGGAGCATATGTTTACTTTATGGATTGTCTATTAATAAGATCAAATGGTGTCCAAATTATCTGAACTAGAGATGCTGTTCTATGAGGGCAATACCAGCATGACTCCAGTCATGTAGTCACTGGCCACTGTCACTGTTCATTGGGACAACAGCAAGATATGTTCTACAGTCCTAGCATTCTGTGCATCTGGTTAATCTGTGTGGTAGAAATATCAGGGTTTTCTAAAAGATGTTCAGCTTTTTCTTGGACATGTTAACAAAGAGTTTCGTGGTTAGATGACCAAACCCAATGTCATCACCAGACAGACTCCTCTTGATTTCTTTCTACTTTCTTCTTACCTAGGACAGCAGTGCTGGTGCAGATCCAAGTGCTGCAGCAAGCTCACCACCCTTTCACTGCAGCCTGGGCTTGGAATGGAGACTCTAGGCAGCATTACTACAAACAAACCAATGGCAGAAACGTCCAACATTGACACCAGACACCTTAATGGGAATATTGATCTAATCCTCTGTGACCATCACCTTGTCTCTCATACTGTCATAGTGCAGGATTAGCACTGAATAGACAGAGATTATATTTCAGTCTGATGGCATAGTGTTATTTGATGGATAAAATGAAGACCTAACACATAAGCAGGCTTAGTATATTCTGGGAAGCATGGAGTACTTTAGGGGCATCAGATGAAAAGGATTAACATCTGATTTAAGCTACTTTCTTCGCCTGTGTTCTATGACCTAGAGTCTGGGGTCTTCTTTTTTCCTTTGCCACTGTCCAAGGTCTGTGTCAAAGCAACCTGCTGCTTTCTTTTGGGCTGCACTTTGTTATTCTCATCCCTTTGTTGTGTTCCAATCTCATTGTCTTAAATCTCTCCTTCCTTCCTACTTAGCTTGTCATGGATACATTAGGGGCTGGTACTTGATATCCTGAATATTAACGGGAACTGATGCCAGGAGAAGGTTCCTCAGACATGGACATGGCTCACTCATTTTATTTCCTTGGACTTCCCTGCAATTGTTGTATCTGTGTCACAAAACACCATGACACCACCAGTAACCTGTTTCTGATGGAAACACACAACTTTGTATTTTCAGATTCCAACCTGGACCATCACCCTATGAACCTATGCAGCAGATGGAGAGAAATGTGGCAGCATCAGCTATGAAACTATTGGGTTATACTTTGGCACAGGGACACAACCTTTTGTCAGGATGTCTTGATATCTGCAACGGCCGTAATCTGTGGACAGGATGTCTTGCAGGAGCATCTGGATCTTGTTAAACTTTATTGCCCATTTTTTAATTAGCTGCTTCTAGTGTATCTGTTGGAATTGTCATGGCACATTCCTGAGGTTCTTCCTGGAGCTGAGCACAGCCCCAGATCATCAAGAAGTCTAAAATGGTGGCCCTTTTCTAAGATAGAGTCTGTAAGTCAAGTCTAGGCCTTCATGGTGCATTCACACAATCATGCAAAGAACAGTTCTTGCTTTCGGTCATTAATGCTGGACTAAGTTAATCTTCTAGATTTCTTAATTGAAAACTTTTGTGGATGTTGATGCTGTTTCCATAGTAAATTCCTAAAGCCATCCTCTCCATCTGCTCTGAAAGTGAAAGTTCTATGACCTCAGCAATCTTCTGTTTTTTTTTTTTTTAAATTTTTTGTTTTATTTTGTTTTTTTTTTTAATCAACAAACTATTTGATCACTAATTTGGATGTGTCAAAATCTGTGGTGATTCCCTTCTTCCACATAGTGATCTCCTCTTTGTAGGAGTGGGATGACAAGAAAGAGGAAGACAGTTACCTGTACCAATCTTTTAATCATCATTCCTTCTTGTTTTACCCCTTGTTAGTTCTGGCTTCTCAGTTGATATTTCTTTCTAGCAACTAGAGTTGTGAGGCTCCATTTCTTTGGATTTAACTCGTTTTCAAATCTCTTCTTATTTTCATTTTTATGCTACTATATACCAAGACAAAATACAAGAACACACTGTATTTTTCCTTCAGGTTGTAACAAGAATTCTTTGTAATTTCCTTTCTTCAAGAACTAAACCATGTTTTCTGAATACACTGGGGGACATTTTATCCACCTGTGTATATCTTGGCTTGGCTTATTTGGAGGTGCTTCTTGTTCCTCTCCTCCCTTTAGTTATTTAGTAAAATGTTCATGCAATGTTGTTCCCAAGATCCAAAGTGATGTTATTTAACCTTATGAAGTGTTCACCATGTGCTGGCTGTGTAATGTGAGAGGCTACAGATATTAAGATGCCATTCTGTACTGAAAAATAGCATGAAATCCCTGTTCCTTTTTGTTGCTATTAACAAGAACACAACAAAGCTCTTGTCCTGAGGCACTTGGGCAATCAGTGTCTCCATCAAAGGAGACCATTTAGGCATTAACTTAGGCCTCCAAAATGGTGGGAAAGGATGACTTCCGTCACCAAAAAAAAAAAAAAAAAAAAAAAAAAAATCTCCTTACCTTCCCAGCTTGTCAAGGTTCTCAGAAATCTTCCTGGAAAGAGACAATGAACCCTTATTCTGCCTCAGTTATATGCAGTCACTCCAAAATTCCTTTTTGCTCATAGCTCTTCTGTTGACCTTCACTATACACACCTCCATGCTCTTTTTTTGGATACAAATATAACCCAAATATAAGAGAAAATTTTTTCTCTTCTATTAATGTTCATTTAATCAATATAAAATGAACTTCTTTGATGTTTCTCATTAGTTGTGATTTCATGTCTGTTTCATCAAATACTTGAACAAAAAGAACTGCTTGTTTAATTGGTGCATTTAATTGAAAAACCCTTCTGCATTCAATCATTTTAAAGCATTCATGCATTTGTGGTGATCTTCATTTTGTGAATTGAAATAGTGATTAATGATACCTAACTCTTGATCCATCCCAGTAGTCTGTACTGTGTCTTTCTATTGGGAAAAAAGACCATTAATCATCATCATCATTATTGAAAATACATACTGATTCCTGTTATTTTGACCTTGTCTTATTTAGGTGATTCCTGTTCTTCTTTATTAAAAAGTTATTTATTCAATGAGTATTTAAGTGTGAATTCATACATTGCATACCATGTGTCAGGAGCAACTATCATGCAGTGGGGTCTCTCCACCTCATTTTTAGGAGGGGTCTTTGTTGTTGTATCTACCACAGCATATAGTAATGTGTTCCTAGACAATTTTCTGATCATTGCATTTCAAATTTACTCATATTTTTCTCTTTGGCTACTTTTTGCTTACATTGTTTGTTCTGTATAGTCAGTATTTAAATTGCAATAAATGGAAGGGAGCAGCCGGGCAGTGATGGCGCATGTCTTTAATCCCAGCACTCGGGAGGCAGAGGCAGGCAGATCTCTGTGAATTTGAGGTCAGCCTGGGCTACCAAGTGCGTCCCAGGAAAGGCACAAAGCTACACAGAGAAACCCTGTCTCGAAAAATCAAAAAATCAAATAAAATAAAATAAACAATAAATGGAAGGGAGCACACACACACACACACACACACACACACACACACACACACACACACATACACAATGCATTCCACACATTTTTTCTATTTATATTACTAAATATTTCCTGTATCTGGATTATGTACACATGGTTTTCAAGCTTAGAATTGATGTCTTCATGCATACTATGTGTAGAAATAACCTATATTTAACTTCAATACACAGTTATTCCTTATTGTTACATAAGAAGATAAATAGTTTTAACCTGTTGATCCTGCAAACTAAGGAAATTTAAAATATTAGAAATGAGCATTATTACATATAAGCAATGGACAAATGAGTGAAATGATAAATTTCTGTCTTGAGAGGAAACTCACAGAGATAGACAACACAAATACAATAAGAATGGGGTTTTTATCCAGAGCTATTACTATCAAATATTAGTATGGAACATTAACTTTAAGGTTCACAGGCATGCAACCAGCATTTAAAAGTCATTAAATGTTATTCAGTGTAAGTGATTTTAGATACAAAAACAAGTAGCTAAAGCATGCAAATTAGAGATGTAAAAGACAAAGAAAGGATTAGTAATTGAATAAAAACAGGAGGATGTAAAGAAGACTAAACAAGATGGCAATTAACAAAGAAATTATGTGGATTTTCTTCATGAGAGTAGGTGAGAATGTTATATTGTGTGTGCCTGTGTGTGATTTGTTTTTTGTAACTAAATATGCCAATCCAAAAAAAGAGAAAGAAAGAAAAACTGGTGAACTGGAAAATTTGGATTTTGAAGAATAAAAAAAATAGGGGAAAGGGGAAGGCAGCACTACAAGAAGATCCCATGAAAGGAAAGAAAGTGTGTGCAATTGAATAAATGCAATACCCTAAGACCATGTGGAAATGACCAGAAAAATAATATGCTTTTCAGAATTGAAACTTCTTTTGATTTCCATGTTTTTCTCTGTGACAGATTGTAAGATAAACTCTCCTCCTGAAGGAGACAAGTTTGGTTGAAGTTCAGACTTCTTCCTTAGCTTAAAGCAATGATTCTCGACCTGTGGGTTGAGGAGCAGCATATCACATATTTCCATTATCATTCCTAACAGTAGCAAAGGGAGAGTTATAGAGTAAAAAACAAAGATTTGTGGTTGGGGGTCACCATAGTGTGAGGAACTCTTAAAGGGCTGCAGGATTAGGAAGGCTGAGAACAACTGTCTTAAAGGCTCATGTCAGAGTTCCAGGGCTCATTGTGTGTTGTGGAGTCAGTGATTCCCTTGCTCACAGTGCCATCTACAGTCCTACAAAATGAAGGTGCCTAAGGAAAGGTCATGAAAGTTCTGAAAAGAAAGCTGGTGGTTAGAGAACAAATTACTGTGTTCAGTTCAGTTGAACTCTTATTTCAATATTGAAATGTAACAAATAATTGCCAAAGTAGAGGGATATTTAATGCTTCCTTGTAAAGAAATAAGGAATTCTGGTCCATGGCATATTTTCTTGCCACTTCCTATGCATACAATTGCTGCAGATAGTAAAAGAGACTACTATAAGGCTGTTTGTTATTTTATTTACAAACAGGGAGGAATAAGAATATATTGGCATGTGCACACACATTTTTGACATTTGGCTCATAAATTTATTCAGTTGACCTTGTGTTGTGATATTTAATCTTGACTGATTGTATGTGGTATATTTCCATAAACATTTTTTTTCTACAGTTGATTCTATGGTTCACAAGCCTAGAAGAATCCCTTAAGTTAAATCTCTCATGTACATTAGTAGTGTAATAACTTTGGTAGAGTGGTGTATGTATTTGGCGAAGTCTCCAGGTGGTGTTCTGTCCCCTGAGCCCCTGCTGAAATCAATTTAACTGAATGCCTGTAGCCCAGGGAAGCACCATTCTTTTCAAAGTGAGTGGTAGATTTGCTGGAATATAGAGTTCCTGTGCTTGGTGGCTAGGACCTAAAGACCAACTGAAGTTTCACTCTTTTGTTCTCTATTGTGACTGCTTGATGTGAAAAAGTGTGGTGATCCTCTCCCTCTGTTTTCCTTTGTCTATGCTTAAGTGTATTTAATCCAGCTGTTGGGAAGTTTAACTAAGGTCTAATACACAGCCAATTATTTCACCATGTAGCCCACAGTGAAAATGTTTTCTATTTCCTCTTACTGTCAGTTTTGATCCTTCCTCCTTAAATTTTTCTTAATTTTAGATTGATTAGTTTTTTCTCCAAAAAAATTGGTAGTATTTTGTTTAAAAGTACATTTAATTTATGTAGAATTATTAACATGCTGAAATGAAGTTCTAGCCTTCCTCTTCATTATTATAAATTGGGGTTTCTCCATATTATAATAATCTGAAGCATTTAACCATAATAAGTGATGTCATTGATATATTTGGAAGCTGGTGTATTGCATTTGTCCTTTATTGTTATTTTGGTTTTCTAATGGTTATTTATTAATTTGAATTTTCCAGCAAAGTAATTTTAACATGAGATTTGTTGATACAATGTCAAATATTCTTCACATTGTTGAGCATCAATTATAAAATAAGATTTTAAAATTATCCAGAGACAGGACCGGTGGCAGAGACAAGCAGATGCAGGTAGGCCCACAGTGGCGGCCCGCAGAGGTAGTCGGGCCAGGCTGAGGCAGTCAATAGGGACATTCAGGCCCTGCGGCAGCAAGCAGAGACCTACAGGCTCAGTGGCGGCCCACAGAGGTTGACAGGACCAGCAGCAGTGACAAGCAGAGCTAGGTAGGCCCGCGGCGGCAGCCGGCAGAGACATACAGGCCCAGCAGCAGGTGGCAGAGACATACAGGCCTGGCAGTGGCCCACAGAGGCAGGCAGACCACAGAGGTAGACAGGCCCAGCAACAGAGACAAGCAGACACAGCATGGAACAGGGACGCCTCTAACCCAAACACCCGGGGAAGAAGCTATCTCCATGGGACGGAACCAGAACGAATCTGAACACTCCGTCTGAGGACAACCCAGGGCCCAGCTGCTGATCCTGTGAAACCCAACAACTTGGAGGTGTTGGTGAGACTACCCTGCTCAGCTGAAACCCATCTGGGAGAGGATTCAGATGCCTACAGTTGGAAGTCTGAAGAAACAAGATCAGCTGAGGAGTTGACAAATGAACAAAACGTGACCTGGGAACACAGAAGAAGGTGCTACCCAGCCACCAAACCAGAAGACCAGAATCATAAGTATATACTTCACCGACTGAGATCAGCTGCCCCTAAAGAAATAGCCCAATAGCACCAATTTAACCAAGAACTCCTACTAAACCAGGACTAAAAATTAGAACAAGAGATGCACTCTCAGACACAGATACCACCTGCACCACACAGAGGAAGAGATGAGTAGACGCCAGTGCAAAAATACAGGCAACAACATAAAGACCTATATGGCAACATCAGAGCATCAATTCCTGCAAGACCTGAACATACCAACACAGAAGAAACAGAAGAAATCAACCCTAAAAATGACTTTAAGAAGATGATAGAGGCCCTTAAAGAAGAAATAAAACATTCCCTCAAAGAGGAAATAAAAAACTTTCCTTAAAGAGGAAATGAAAAACTCCCTTAAAGAGGAAATAAAAACTTCCCTTAAAGAGGAAATGAAAAACTCCATTAAAGAGGAAATAAAAAAAACCTTAAAGAAATGGAAGAAAAAAACGAACAAAAAATGAGAAGAAATCAAAGAAAGCCAAGAAAAAGCAATTAAACAGATGAAAGAAACATTCTAAGATCTGAAAAATGAATTTGAGACAATAAAGAAAACACATGCCGAGGGAATGCTGGAAATAGAAATCCTGACTAAATGAACAGGAACTACAGAAACAAGCATAACCAACCGATTGCAAGAGATAGAACAGAGAATCTCTGAAACTGAAGACACAATAGAGAAAATAGATTCGTCAATCAAAGAAAACACTAAAGACAAAAAAGTCATAACACAAAACGTCCAGGAAATTTGGGACACCATGAAAAGACCAAACCTAAGAATAATAGGGATAGAAGAAGGAGAAGAATACCAACTCAAAGGCACAGAAAATATATTCAGAAAAATCATAGAAGAAAACATCCCTAACCTAAAGAAAGAGATACCTATGAAGATACAAGAAGCTTACAGAACACCGAATAGGCTGGATCCAAAAAAAAGTCCCCTCGCCACATAATAATCAAAACACTAAACACACAGAACAAAGAAAAAATATTAAGAGCCGCAAAGGAAAAAGACCAAGTAACATATAAACGCAAACCCATCAGAATAACACCAGACTACTCAATAGAGACTATGAAAGCTAGAAGATCATGGACAAATCTCATGCAGACACTAGGAGACCACGGATGCCAACCCAGACTATTATACCCAGCAAAACTCTCAATCACCATAGGCGGAGTAAACAAAATATTCCAGGATAAAACCAGATTTAATCAATACCTGTCCACAAACCCAGCCCTACAGAAAGCACTAGAAGGGAAAATTCAACCCAAAGAAGCTAAACACATCCATGAAAAATCAAGCAATAGATAATACCACACCAACATACACCACAGAAGGACAACACAACACAACCACAAAAAAATAACAGGAATTAACAGTCACTGGTCATTAATATCCATCAATATCAATGGTCTCAACTCACCTATAAAAAGACGCAGGCTAACAGAATGGATAAGAAAACAGGACCCATCCATCTGCTGCATACAAGAAACACACCTTAACTTCAAAGACAGACACTACCTCTGAGTAAAGGGCTAGAAAAGGCTTTCCAAGCAAATGGACCTAAGAAACAAGCTGGTGTAGCTATCCTAATATCTAATAAAATAGACTTCAAACTAAAATCAATCAAAAGAGACCAGGATGGACATTACATATTTATCACGGGAAAAATCCACCAAGATGAAGTCTCGATTCTAAACATTTATGCTCCAAATACAAAAGCATCCACATTCATAAAAGAAACACTACTAAAGTTTAAAACACACATCAAACACCACATATTAGTAGTGGGAGATTTTAACACACCACTCTCACCAAAAGACAGATCTACCAGACTGAATCTTAACAAAGAAATAAAGCACCTAACAGATGTTATGACTCAAATGGACCTAATAGATATCTACAGAACATTCCATCCTAACACAAAAGAATCTACCTTCTTCTCAGCACCCCATGGAACCTTCTCAAAAACTGACCACATGGTTGGACACAAAACAAACCTCAACAGATACAAAAAAAATGGAATAACTTCCTGTATCTTATCAGACCACCATGCCTTAAAGTTAGACCTCAACATCAACAAAAATTATAGAAAACCCATAAACTCATGGAAACTGAATAATGCCCACCTGAAACATCAATGGGTCAAGGAAGAAATAAAGAAAGAAATTAAAGAGTTCCTAGAATTCAATGGAAATGAAAGTACAACATACCCAAACTTATGGGACACTAGGAAAGCAGTGCTAAGAGGAAAATTCATAGCTCTAAATGCACACATAAAGAAGATGGAGCAATCCCATACCAATGAATTAACAGTACACCTGAAAGCTCTAGAACAAAAAGAAACAAACTCACCCAGGAGAAATAGATGTCAGGAAATAATCAAATTGAAGGCTGAAATCAACGAAATAGAAAACAAGAGAACAATACAAAAAATCAATGAAACAAAGAGTTGGTTCTTTGAAAAAATCAACAAGATAGACAAACCCCTAGCCAAATTAACCAAAAGGCAAAGAGAGAACACCCAAATTCACAAAATCAGAAATGAAAAGGGAGACATAACAACAGACAACGAGGAAATCCAGAGAATCATCAGATCATACTTCAAAAACCTGTACTCCACAAAAATAGAAAACCAGAAAGAAATGGACAATTTTCTGGATAAATACCACATACAAAAATTAAATCAAGACCAGATAAACCATTTAAATAGACCAATAACCCCTAAAGAAATAGAAACAGTCATCAAAAGTCTCCCAACCAAAAAAAGCCCAGGACCAGATGGTTTCAGTGCAGAATTCTACCAGACTTTCAAAGAAGAACTAATACCAATACTCTTCAAAGTGTTCCACACAATAGAAACAGAAGGAACACTACCAAACTCTTTTTATGAGGCTACAATTACCCTGATACCCAAATCACACAAAGATGCAACAAAGAAAGAGAACTACAGGCCAATCTCCCTCATGAACATTGATGCAAAAATACTCAACAAAATATTGGCAAACCGAATCCAAGAATACATCAAAACAATCATCCATCAGGACCAAGTAGGATTCATCCCAGGGATGCAAGGATGGTTTAACATATGAAAATCAGTCAATGTAATACACCATATAAACAAACTGAAAGAAAAAAAGCACATGATCATCTCCTTAGATGCTGAAAAAGCCTTTGACAAAATCCAACACCCCTTCATGATAAAGGTCTTAGAAAGATCAGGAATACAAGGAACATTTCTAAACATAATAAAAGCAATTTATAGCAAGCCAACAGCAAGCATCAAATTAAATGGAGAGAAACTCAAAGCAATACCACTAAATTCAGGAAGAAGACAAGGCTGTCCACTCTCCCCATATTTATTCAATATAGTACTAGAAGTTGTAGTTAGAGCAATAAGACAACAAAAGGAGATCAACAGGATACAAATTGGCAAGGAAGAAGTCAAACTTTCACTATTTGCAGATGATATGATAGTATACATAAGTGACCCCAAAAACTCTACCAGGGAACTCCTACAGCTGATAAACTCCTTCAGTAAAGTGGCAGGATACCAGATCAACTAAAAAAAAATCAGTAGCCCTACTTTACACAAATGATAAAAGGGCTGAGAAAGAAGTCAGAGAAACATCACCCTTTAAAATAGCCACAAATAATAAAAAATACCTTGGGATAACACTAACTAAACAAGTGAAGGACCTTTTTGATAAGAACTTTAAATCTCTAAAGAAAGAAATTGAAGAAGATATCAGAAAATGGAAGAATTACCCATGCTCATGGATAGGTAGGATTAACATAGTAAAAATGGCAATCTTACCAAAAGCAATCTACAGATTCAATGCAATCCCCACCAAAATCCCAACACAATTCTTCACAGACTTGGAAAGAAGAATACTCAATTTCATATGGAAAAACAAAAGACCCAGGATAGCTAAAAGAATCTTATGATAAAGCAACCTTTGGAGGCATCACCATCCCTGACCTCAAACTCTACTATAGAGCTATAGTAATAAAAACAGCTTGGTACTGGTATAAAAACCGACATACAGACCAATGGAATCGAATTGAAGACCCTGACATTAATCCATGCACATATGAACACCTGGTTTTTGACAAAGGAGCCAAAACTATACAATGGAAAAAAAGAAAGTATCTTCAACAAATGGTACTGGTATAACTGGATGTCAATATGTAAAAGATTACAAATATTTCCATATCTGTCACCATGCACACAACTCAAGTCCAAGTGGATCAAAGACCTGAACATAAATCCAGTTACACTAAACTTAATAGAAAAGAAAGTAGGAAGCACTCTTGAATGCATTGGCACAGGAGACCATTTCCTAAATAAAACACCAACAGCACAGACCCTGAGCACAACAATTAATAAATGGGACCTCTTGAAATTGAGAAGCTTTTGCAGGGTAAAAGACACAGTCAATAAGACAAAAAGACAGCCAACAGAATGGGAAAAGATCTTCACCAACCCCACATCTGAATTCACAAAACAAGAACTACAAATGGCTGAAAGACACTTAAAGAAATGCTCAACATCCTTAATCATCAGAGAAATGCAAATCAAAACAACTCTGAGATACCACCTTATACCTGTCAGAATGGCTACGATCAAAAACACCAATGACAGCCAATGTTGGAGAGGATGTGGAACAAAGGGAACACTCCTCCACTGTTGGTGGGAATGTAAACTTGTACAACCACTGTGGAAATCAGTATGGCAGTTTCTCAGAAATTAGGAATGGAACTAGCACAAGACCCAGCCATCCCACTCTTGGGCATATACCCAAGGATTGCTGATTCATACCATAAAGATACATGCTCATCTATGTTCATAGCAGCACTATTTGTAATAGCCAGAACCTGGAAACAGCCTAGATGCCCATCAACGGAAGAATGGATGAAAAAAATGTGGTACATATACACAATGGAGTACTACTCAGCCGAGAAAAAAATGAAAGCATGAAATTTTCAGGCAAATGGCTGGAACTAGAAAAAATCATCCTGAGTGAGGTAACCCAAACCCAGAAAGACAGTCATGGTATGTACTCACTCATAAGTGGATTCTAGATATAAAATAAAGAACAATCAGACCACAACCCATAGAACCATAGAGGCTATATATATATATAGCATGAAGGTCCCTAGGACGACCGTGGCTTACAATAAATTTCGGTTTTACTCAATTATTGAAAAAAAATAGCCAAATGAATGGAAACACATGAACTATGAACCAAAGGCTGAAGGGCCCCCAGCTTATCAGGACCTCTGAATAGGTGAGACAGTTGATTGGCTTGATCAGTTTGGGAGGCAACTAGGCAGTGGGACCAAGTCCTGTGCTCATTGCATGAGTTGGCTGTTTGAAACCTGGAGCTTATGCAGGGACACTTGGCTTAGTCTGGGAGGAAGGGACTGGACCTGCCTGGACTGAGTCTACCAGGTTGATCGCAGTCCTTGGGGGAGGATTTGCCCTGAAGGAGGTGGGAATGGGGGGTAGGCTGGGGGTAAGGGGAGGGGGTGGGAGGGGGGAGAATAGGGGAACCCGTGGCTTATATGTGGAACTGAATGGTATTGTAAAATAAAATAAAATAAAAAACAAATAAATAAAAAAATATATAGTTCTAGTTTAAAAAAATTATCCAAGTGTCAATAAACTTTCTCTTCTTTGTTTTAAAACTAGTACAGGTGTCAGAGTGTTTCCTATCCTCACTTAACACAATCTATCACTTGGTAATTTCTCCATTATTGGTCTTTCAACTTTGACACTTCCCTTTCATTCACAGTTTCCAATATTCTGTTTTCATATGAAAATTTGAACCAAACTTTATAATTCAGAGTTCAACACTTTGTTTCTGTTCCAAAGAGTCTCTTAGTAAATAACTGAAATCTTGTGAGACATTGGTCTTTCTTTGTTAGGGCAGGAAAACAATGATAGAACACATGTGAATTGAGTAGACTTAGGGAGCTTGTCCATTAAAGAGCTATTTGCCAAGGGAGTCTTTGAAGAAGAAAGTTAATACTGAATCCTCCAGAATTTCCTCATAGTAAAATCATGGTAGAATATCCACAATATAATGATTATGGTCATACAGTCGTTAAAGCCTTTATTTTACCTCAATTTTATACTTTAGGATAGAAAAGTTAGGACAACATTTGAAAAGGTAAGAGTAAGGATAGGAATTCACATGCAAATCACTAATAGTTGTTACCGTGAATCTTGATCTATCATTTTTTTATTAATTTTTACATTTTTGGTATATTAACTATCTTATCTCAAGATAAGCATATGGTTACGGTGATAAAGGACAAAAAAGGGAAATGAATTTGTAATGGAAACTCTCCCTTGTACCTATAATTCCTGCCATTAAGAAGTCAATGCATTAACTACATTGGATTTCTGCTGCCTCATTTCACATGTATAATTATATGATCATTTTCATATCTGAACACAATTATTACCAGGAGCTGTATAATAATGCAAATTTTTGCAAAACAAGTAAAGTTTGGAACTCCACTCTTAAAAAGGAAATGGGACTATTAGAGAGAACATCCTAGACATTATAATCTGGACAGCAGTTATAGAAGACTGTTTGTGAATACTCCTATTTCGCATTGCAGGAAGGACAACCACATATGCACGGTTGAGGAAACAAAGGAAGCAAAATATCTTAACATATCCAAACAAATTTCTTTTCTATAAAATTTCTTAGTTATTTCTTTTGTGGGTTTTTTTTTGTGTGTGTATATGTTTGGCCTGCAGGTATGTTTGTTCATCACATGTAAGCCTGGTGCCCAAGGAAGTTCAAAGAGGGTGATGGATCCCTGTAAGGGGAGCTACAGACTGTTGTAAACCAACATTTGGGTGAAGGGAATCAAACACAGGTCCTCTTCAGGAACAACAATTTGTCTTGACTACTGAGCCATGATATTTGAACATGGAGTTTCCATGTTCAATGAAGGATTCTTAAACTGTTGATCATAATGTTTATGGCTTTGAGTCTTTTCTGCCTTGTTACTGGAGTATATCATATTTAATTCTTGATGGTGCTTTTACTTCAGTTTTCTCATCATCAAAATTTTCATCTCCATTCTCATCATAACAACTATAACCATTTTTTATTCATAATCATTATCTGCATCATCACTCATAATCTTCAGCTTGATTTACATTCTTCTGTTGAACCATTTTGTCTTTACTTGGGACACATTCCTTTCCAGATACATTTAAGGGTTCTACACTCTCCACAATTAGTCTGTTAATTGTGCATTTTCTTCAACAGCTGATAGGTGCAACCTAATAATATGAATAGGCCCTAACCACATCAACATGAATATGACAGGTTGTTTAATATCAATGCAGCCAATGGAAATTTAAGTGTACAAACATATTCACATTTGCAAGTATTAGAATAATTGGACAACCTGCATAATTCATTGTTTTTACTTCAAAAATATTTAAGTCATTTTTGTCCCAGGCCTATAATTGATTGACATTTCTTAAAATTAAGTGGTATTTGTTATAATTATTATCACTGAAAATTCATAATCTTTGCTAGCGTATAATTTATAACAAAATGTAACTAAATATTATGGGATCATCCCCATAACAACTCAGTCTTCTCAGAGGTGAAGGAGGCACACATGTCATTATCAGAGAAGATTAAAGGATGTAACTGCCAGCTTCTCTTCAGATACACAGGAGAGATTCACAGAAGGGTTTTTATGTTATTTAAAAAATCATGTATTGATACAGAAAAAAATTGTCAGATCACCAAGTTATCATGAACTTGATAATCATATATTCTGGGTGTGTTATTATACTTCAAAAAGGTTACTCACTGTTTAAATTACCATTTAGTATGTGCAGAAGATTTAATTACTTATCTAAAGAAATAACAAAGTGGAATTATTTATTCTCCCAATACTAATGGTCATTATGTTTACTCATTTAAGATATACTTTTAAGTTACTTTTATTTATTACATCTTTTATTATTTATTACATTTATTTATTCATTTGTTATTGTTTGTGAGTGGTATCCATTTCTTAACACATGTATGGAGTTTAGAAAAAAAAAACTTGTTGGACTCAGTATTTTTTCTTTCTTCATCTGCTTTAATGATTAGAAGCAAGCCCCTTGATTTACTGAACCATTTTTCTCATCCCCGTTTGAGATTTTTTGAATGTTATACTCCAAATGTGTGTTTGTTTTTTTTTTTTTGTGTGTGTGTGTGTGTGAGAGAGAGAGAGAGAGAGAGAGAGAGAGAGAGAGAGAGAGAGAGAGTGTACATGTGGGTGTGTATATTTTTGCACTTATTACACTAGTTAGGCACTTATTATTTCCTTTATTAGTCTTTTTAATTTTTAATTTAACTTATACAACGTTATCAAGTACACATATGTATTGGATAATGAAAATAGTAATTTTTAGATGGTGGAATAAAACATGGTGTAGTGGAAATTTTGACCAAGAATGCCTTGGGTATCACTGAGTTGAAACTTACCAAAAGTTTGCATGAGAAAGCTAAACAGAATTTGCCATGATACTTTAACTAAAATGAAGGTTGTCATCTTTACTTTCAAAAACAAGAGAAAAGGAAGTGAAACTTAATCTTCACTCATGAAGGAAGAAGATTAATTGACTGTCAAGTCTGGGGTTATTACCAAATGTGATGTTAATGATAGCTATTCATTAGGGATTGTGATAAGTGTTTTTCTGTGGAAGACAAACTTGGGGGAGTAACTCAATTTCTCTCAATCCTCCGAATTTGGCCATAGTAAGTAAGTATTTTTTCTCCTTTTCATGATTAGTTAGGCTATGTTAATTGGCTTATTTAGAACAAGTGGCTGTGTCTGGATTGTTGGAGCATAGGCTACAACCAACCATACTACAACCAACAATTAACTCTACAAAATAATATGAGAATTTTAAAGGAAAAGGAAGCCATATTTTTGGTGGGAGTGCCCACAGAAAGTTTTTTATGGATTGAGATGAAAGAAGAAAGTTCCTAGAAGCTGCTAGAGTCACTTTCTCCATGAAAATATTCCTGTCATTACAGTTCAGCTACTTTTTAATTTGTACTCGATGAAACATGGAAACAAATATTTGGATTTTTTAAAAACAATAAGAAATTCTGACTATTGATAAGTATACAACTCACCTTATAGTGAAAAATCCTGTTTCACAGTACACAGAAGTTATTACAGAGTTCCAAGAACAAGTACCCAGTTTCAAATAATATCTCTAGTTAATTTTTCTAAAGCTCATAGAACATCATGGAAGAGGAGGCATAAAAATTGTAAGAGTAAGAGTTTCAGGACACTTCCTGCAAAATTTCATAATTTCTACACATAACATGCAAGGTGCTTCTGTTAAATCTCAGCAGTATACCTGCTTAAAGAAGACTTATGCTTTGACACTGACAGTAGACATCGAAACAAAGAAGGGAAAATTTCCACAGGGACTAATACATAGATGAAAATCTATGGGTGATCAATCACTGCTAAGAGAAAATGAATAAGTTTTCACTAGGCATAAGCCTTTGGATATAATAAAAACAAGAACATAGGAACAAAATGGACTCAGTAAACAGTGTTTTGTTTGAAAGAGTGTTACCTGTGAGGTAAAGTTTGAGTTTTGTGTAACAATGCTAATTATTGAAGAGGTGGTCCATGGATTTTAGAAGGAGAAATAAGGGACCTAACTGATATTATGACTCAAATGGACTTAATTGATATCTACAGAATATTCAACCCTAAAAAAAGAATATACCTTCTTCTCAGCACCTCCATGGAACTTTCTCTAAAATCAATGACATACTCAGTCACAAAGCAAATCTCAACAGATACCAAAAAATGGAATAACCTCCTGTATTCTGTCAGACCACCATGGCTTAAAGTTAGATTTCCACAGCAAAAATCAGAGTCTCTTGAAAACTGAATAATGATCAACTGAATCACCAGTCAAGGGAACAATAATGAAAGTAAATACAGACTTCCTAGACTTCAATGAAAATGAATATACTATATCCTCAAGCTTGTGGAATTCCATGAAAACAGTGCTAGGAGGAAAATTCATACCACTAAAAGCCCACATAAAGAATTTGGAGAAATCTCACACTAGTGACTTAACAGCACACCTGAAAATTCTAGAACAAGAAGAAGCAAACACACCAAGGAGGAATAGATGCCAGGAAATAATCAAGTTGAGGGCTGAAATCAATAAAATAGAAAAAAAGAGAACAATACAAAGAAGCAAAAAACAAAGAGTTGGTTATTTGAGAAAATCAACAAGATAGACAAGCCCTTATTCAGACTAACCAAAAGGCAGAGAGAGAGAGAGAGAATCCAAATTAACAAAATCTGAAATGAAAAGGGAGATATAGCAACAGATAATTAGGAAATCCAGAGAATCATTAGGTCATCCTTCAAAACCCTGTACTCCACAAAATTGGAAAATCTAAAAGAAATGGACAATTTTCTGAATAGGTACAAACTACCTAAGTTAAATCAAGGCCAGATAAACAAATTAAATTGACCAATAATCACTAAGAAAATAGAAAGAGTCATTAAGTCTCCCATTTAAAAAAAAAAGCCTAGTATCAGATAGTTTCAATGCAGAATTCTAACAGATTTTCAATGAAGAGGTAATACCAATACTCTTCAAATTGTTCCACACCATAGAAACGGAAGGAATGTTACCAACCTCCTTATATGAGGCTACAGTTACTCTGATTCCCAAGTCACACAAAGTTGCAAAAAAGAAAGACACTTAGACACTAATCTCCTTCATGAACACTAATACAAAAATACTCAATAAAATATTGGCAAACTTACTCCAGGAACACATCAAAAATATCACCCACCATGATCAAGTAGGCTTCATCACAGAGATGCAAGGATGGCTCAACAAACGAAATTCTGTCAATGTCATATACCATATAAACAAATTGAAAGAAAAGAAAAACATGATCATTTCATTAAATGTTGAAAAGGCCTTTGACAAAAGTCCAACACCCCTTCATGATAAAGGTCTTGGAGAGATCAGTAATAAAGGGAACATACCTAATCATAATAAAGGCAATTTACAGCAAGCCAACAGGCAAATTCAAATTAAATGGAGAGAAACTCAAATCAATCCCACCAAAACCAGTAAACAAACAAGGCTGACCACTCTCCCCATATTTCTTCAATAGGGTATGTGAAGTTCTAGCTACAGCAATAAGACAACATAAGGAGTTTAAGAGGATACGAATTGGAAAGGAAGAAGTCAATTTCACTATTGCATGTGATATGACAGTGCACATAAGTGAGCCAAAAAATTCTACCAGGGAACTGCTACAGCTAATAAATCCCTTCAGCAATGTTTCAGGTTACAATATTAACTAAAAAATCAGTAGCCTTCCTATATACAAATGATAAACAGGATGAGAAAGAATTCAGCAAAACACCATTTACAATGGCCAAAAATAAAATAAAATTTCTTGGGGTAACTCTAATTAAGAAAGTAAAAGACCTGTATGATGAGAACTTGAAGTCTCTAAAGAAATTGAAGATGATCTCAGAAAATTGAAAGATCTCTCATGCTCATGGATAGGAAGAATAAATATAGTAAAAATGGCAAACTTATGAAAAGCAATCTACAAATTCAATGCAATCACCATCAAAATCCCAACACAATTCTTCACAGACCTGGAAAGAGCAATACTCAACTTCATTTGGAAAAAAACAAACAAAAAAACCCCAGGACAGGTAAAAGAATCATGTACAACAAAGCCACCTCTGGAGGCATCACCATACCTGACATCAAGCTATACTGTAGTGCTATAATAATGAAAACAGTTTGGTACAGGCATGAAAACTGACATGTGGACCAATGGAAATGAATTGATGACCCTGACATTAACCCATACACCAACGAACAACTGACATTTGACCAAGAAACCAAAACTGTACAATGGATAAGGAAAGCTTCTTCAACAAATGAAGCTGGTATAACTAGATGTTAACATGTAGAAGATTGCCAATAGATCCATATCTATCACCATGTACAAAACTCAAGTCCTAGTGGATCAAAGACCTCTATATAAAACCCGTTACACTGAACCTGATAGGAGAGAAAGTAGGAAATAGTCTTGAAACACATTGGCACAGGAGAACACTTCCAAAATATAACACCAGTAGCACAGACACTGAGAACAACAATTAAAAAATGTGACCTCCTGAACCTGAGAAGCTTCTGTAAGGCAAAAGACATAGTAAATAACAAAATGACAGAATACAGAATGGGAAATGATTTCACCAACCCCACATATGACAGAGGACTGATATCCAAATTATATGAAGAACTCAGGAAGTAGACATCAAAATACAAACAAATAAATTACAAATGGTCCTGTAGAGATAAACAGATAATTCTCAAAGGAAGAATTTAAAATGAGATACCATCCATCTTACACATGTCAAAATGTCTAAGTACAAAAGCACCACAGATAGCTTATATTGAAAAGGATGTGGAGCAAGGGGAACACTCCTCCACTGTGGGTGGGAGTGCAAACTGGCACAGCCAATTTGGAAATTAGTATGGCAGCTTCTTAGAAAATTGGGAATCAATCTACCTCAAGACCCAACTATACTACTCTTGGGAATATACCCAAGGAATGATAAATCATATGACAAGAACAGATGCTCAACTATGCTCTCAACAGCATTATTCATAATAGCCAGAACCTGAAAACCACCTAGATGCCCCTCCCTTGAACAACTGATTGAAAAAAATGTACTACATATACACAATGGAGTATTACTCAGCAGAGAAAAACAATGGCATCATGAAATTTACAGGCAAATGGATGGAATTGGAAAATATCATCCTGAGTGAGATAACCAAGACTCAGAAGGACAAACATGGTATGTAGTCACTCATAAGTGGATACTAGATATAAAGCAAAGAGTACTCAGGGAATGAACCAAAACTCCAGAAAAGCTAACTGACAGGGAAGACTCAAAGTGGGTTGCATGGCCCACCATGGGAAGGGGAAATAGATTAGATATCCACGAGTAAACTGGGAATGAGGGGTCAGCTATGGAGGGTAGGGAAAATCAGATGAGAACACAAGGGAATAAGATGATTGAGCTCGACCATGGATGGAGGGGAAAGCAATGAAAGGAATAACATGAAAGAGAGAGATATCATGGGGATATATTGAAACCCAGTGCTAGATAATTTGCCAGGAATCCAATGATGACCAGACCCTGAAATACTAGTAATAGTTGAGAGGGTGCCTGTACTGAACTGGCTTGACCCATAGATCAGACCAGCGAATACCCTAACTGTAATCACAGAGCTTTTCTCCAGTGACTGATGGAAGAAGATGCAGAGATTCATAGCCAATCACCAGACAAAGATTCAGGGGTCCACTCCAAGGGAAGGATGAGAGATTCTATGAGCAAGTTCAACAGGATCATGATGGGAAGAAATCCAGGGATGTCCAAAACAAACTGGAAGGAACTCATGAAAGGTAGATCAATGGCTGTGGAGCCCACATGAGATTGGACTAGGCACTCTGCCTGGTGAGACATTTGTGTAGCTTGATCTGCTTGGGAGGCACCCTGGAGATAGGATCAGAATGAATCTCTGGGGCATGAGTGGCCTTTGTGGAGTCCACAACCTATGATGGGAAACTTCATGCAGCCTTTACTAAGGGTGAAGGGCTGAGACTTGTCTCTACTGGATGGGCCTCCCCATTAAAGTCTTGTCTTTTGTGGGTATAAGAGGGAAGGGAGTTAGGAAGAGAGGACTAGGGGGTAAGAGAGGGGAGAGGGGGATCTTTGATTGGAGTGTAAAATGAATGAAAATGTTTCTTAATAAAAAATAAATTAAAAAAGATTATATATTTTCAACATAGAATGACACAGGATATACATTTCCATTCCAAAACATAGGGAATGATGCATAGTGAGGAAATACAGGACCAAAGCAAAACTGAAACTCAGCTGGGCAAACTCCAAGCTGCATCTCCATGACTGATGTCAAAACACTCTTCAGATCTTCAACTAATTGTAGCTCTGTTGACTGCAGTATAAATCGTTTTCTCAAGCTGTTTCTACTCCCTATTAGTGACTTTCATTGGCATGTATTCCAGAGCTATAGCATCTCTAACACCTCAAGTTTTCCAAGGCAATACAGGCTTCAACTTCACAGTTTCATGCAATGGCCTCTGTAGGCCTCCATTCAGGAGTAGCGTTGACACATGTCTGACTTCAGGGTTTCCTGAAAGTTGTGGGGACAAATTCCATAGCCTCATTCTTCTGTCTTTCACTCCTGTGCTTCACTGTCTAAGCTGTCTGTTATGAAATTGGATCTCAATAGTAGTCTGCTCTCAAACTCAGAGTCCAGCCAGCCTCTGTCTTTCAAATACTAGGACTAAAGTGCACCAGCACACCTGGCTCTAATCTTTCTTTCATTCCTTTTCACAAGTTGGAAACTTTGCTGGTTTATATCTTCCCTTGAGGTAACCACTCCCTTTATTTCATTTTAAAATAAGTTTATCCCCTTGAACACAGGACTTAGTTCCATTCCACTTCCTGGTGCTCTTTTCCCCCTCATACATTCTATATTTTTCCTTGCTCAGCTTGCTCCTTCCATTATAAATCATTGTAAGTGTTAACAACAGTAACTTTACAACAGAGCCTATGCTTGGCTGTTTTGAGATTTTCCTATGTGAATAGAATTAATCCAAATATCTTCATTTTAGCCTAAGGCAGACTCTTTGGACAAGAGAAAATTGAAGATTCCTTCCTCACCAAAATATCACTAAAAGTTCTCTAGGCAACATACTGAAATGCTTTCCATCTGAAACCTCTTGATTGAGTCCCCAACAGTGCAAATCATTCTCAGCACCATCATTGTCTTCCTTGCTCCTATTAGTTTGCCCCACTAAGCAGTGCTTATTAAATTCCTTCAAATTAAAACATGATTAGAACTACCACAGCAATACATCAGTCCCTGTAGCCAACTTCTATCTTAGTCAGGATTTTTCTTGCTGTGAATAGATACAGTGAACACAACACCTTATGTAAAGGAAAGCATTTAATTGATTGGTTACTGTTTCTGAGGTTTTGTCCATTATCATCATGGTATGACATGGATATATGGAGGCAGAGATGATGCTGGAGGAGCTGAGAGTGAAGCAGGAGAAGCATCTGGATCCAAAGGCAAAGGGAAGTGTACTGGGTATCACTCTCAGTAAAACTTAAGCAAAGTAGACCTCAATGCATAGCCTCACAGTGACACACTTCCTCCAACAGTACCACACCTATTCTATGCAAAGCCACACCTCTTAAAAGCACAACTATTTTTTAGCTCACTGGGGTCAATTACATTCATAATACATGAAACTAGATTTTGCACAACCTCTAAATTCAATTTCAAGTCTTTTTCTTGTTATTACAATTTTTAACTTTACCTGTATTTCATGCTGTAGAGTAATATGAGAGGAAGTCTGAGAAAGAATGATTACTGACACACAAAGGAATCTTAGTATGCAAAATTGATTAACTCCAAGTTGACTTGTTTTTCTGTATCATTTTATTCATTTCATGAGCGTAGGCTTTCTGTTTTTTAAGGGTATGTACAAAGATGGTAAAAGAAAGTAAGAAAAAGAGGAAACAGAAGTTGCATATTGTACATTGGTTCTAGGAATTGAGAATGATGATGTGTCACCCACATGGTCATGACTATTCAAGTTTCTCCACACAGGGTCAAAAAAGGCATTACTTTTTATTACTATGGTGTTTAACCTGCGCATTGTCTAAATAACATAGTGATCATAAATGCATGGAAAGAAAGGACCCATAGGTATATAGAATGTATCAGCTATTCTGTGTCAGTTATTATCCAGTATTTTTTAACAGAAAAAAATCATATATAACTATGTTCAAAAATTATTCTTTATGAGTTTGTATAATATGACCAAATAATGTTCCTCTCCCATTCCACAGAAGTAACTAGACCTAGGCACTTAGTGTATATTTTTGTCTAATTTCTACTCTCTGAGGAAGAATAAGTGATGCACTATCTATGGGTATGAATATAAAATATTAGGAGTTATTTAAATATTATGACCACAGTGATACTAATGAATTACCTGTTATTGTGTAGAGAAAATGTAGCCACTGGTTCCTGTCCCCAATAACAGTACCACGTACGCATTTTATCTTGTGGAATGGTCTTTAAATCCTGTTAGAAAATTGTTGTTACTCCCATTATATTCATGTGATTATTGTATCAATTGGCATTTTTCACAGGTCAGTCAATGTAATCTCTTGGATTCAAACCGTGGTAGGATATGTGATTTCTTTCCCACCATGTAAGCATGCATGCAACCTCCAAGCACTTTGAAAGCTATTCAGTATGATACTTCATACAGGTCAATGCTATGTTGATTTCTCATTGTTCTATGATTTAAGTGTTTGGTGACTTTACAAATAGGTTCTTACTTTCAAATTCTAGAGAGTAACCAAGAATGTTAATGATACTATGTAAATGAGTGGGACCTCATAAAGAGGTAACACATTTCTGGAATTGTGCTTTGTTTTGTTAGTCTATAGTGTCAAGGAGACAAACTGTTGACCTGTTATCTGCTGACCCTATTTTTAAAATGCTTATATCTGTATCTACACATTGCAGACATTTTTATAGTAGTAGGGTTCCATATGTCATATTCAAAATGACTCATTGTTATTTATAATTCAACATATTCCCTCTTTGCCTGGCTCTTCCATTTCCTTCATAGAACATGACATGTATCATGATTTCCCACTTGTCTTTCCTACCATTGTATCCTAAATTCATTGCTCCTTCTAAATACACTCCCATGCTCCTTTACTAGTTGGCTGATCTATATAGTTATTCCAAGTAGAACACACATACCTGAAAATCAGTTGTCAGTTTACCTCTGAATCATTTTCTTGAGTAACATGTGGTTTCACAAACTTTGAGCCTTGAAGATGCAATGTGGTGCAGACAAACCTAGAAAATGCATAGTGATTTCCTCACCTTCCCATGTACCTATGACTGCACTGAGAACTTAGATTTTAAAATTGTATGAAATCATCATGGAGTGGGGAATAGTGGAATTTTAAGAAATTGTGAAGGTAAGGAATAACAGGAAAAGTCATAAAGCTCCTTCTGATTCATGGGTCATATAACCCAAAGGTAAGAAAATGGGACAAGTATGTGTCATGTCCTCAGTTAAGTCCCAGAAAACAGGAATAAAATACTAAAAACTCCTGAAAATTTTAGGGATAATCTAATACCCTTCTATCTGTTTCACACACACTGATATGCAACCATTTCCAATGTATTGGTAATCTTGAAATACACAGGTTAGTTTTTCCATAAAAATAGCAATTAATTCATTGATAACAAAGACTACCCAATGATTCACAATCCATGCAGTTACTACTTAGCAACATACAACATCTGGTATCTGCATCCAAATATAAAATTTAAAACCTAGATGTATATGTAAATAAAGTTCCATTATCGACCATTTCCTCAGATTGACTGAAGCTATGATTGTATCTGTAACAGGGGAGAGGAAACCATGTTTCTTTTGCTTTCTAAGCTTCAATTTGTTTTCTGCATTACTATGTAGAATCTCTAACTATTAGAGGATTAAATCACATAGAAGTATTTATTAAAGAGTGAGGTATGTGCTAACTTTGCTGTATTTGTTAAGAAAATATAAGATCCTAACTTTACATTAAAATAGAAGTAAACTTCATTGGAAATTGCTGCATTGTATTTTATGTATAGTAAGTTTCAATCATTAGAAACTTAATTGCTCGTGTATAAACTATATCATGAAAGGGTGTGTTGCTTTGCAAAATCAGCGAGACAGAGACAGAGACAGAGATACAGACAGAGACAGAGAAACAGAGACAGGCAGAGACAGAGAATGAGAATCTTTGGAACGTGTGGCTTTCATTAACTTTCCTCTTCAGCCTCCTACTGTCTACTGTACAAAATTGTGATGTTCTCTATGGCGATATGCACCTTATTTATTACAATTACTTTTAAAACATATTCCTAGAATATTCTAAGGCATGTACTTAGAAACAGAGAAATCAAGAAATGCTTCCTAGTCAGTACTGACTGTTGAAAACCCACATTAAAGCTGCCTATTTCCTTTACTTTTCAATACTCTCCAAATATGCTAAAAGCTTACTGATGTCCAGTCACCGATCCTAAGGAACCCCTAGAAGAAGTGCGTCAAAATCTGATTCAGTGGACTGGACCAGGCTGCAGAGGAAAGATGAAGAAACTATAGGAACCAAAGTTTCTCTTCCTTGCAATTTCCTCCCGGAGCAGTAAATACAGTCGTATATCCGGATTGCAGCTGACAATCCTTCAGCGCGGAGTTTCATTGTTTAAATTATAGTTTTTCTATATTTCTCTGTATTTGCGATACCCATTCCCCCATTTCCCGAGCAGCAAACACAGTCGTACATCCAGGTTGCAGGAGAGTGGCCTGAGCGCGGGATTTCATCCATTAAATGAAAGTTTCTCTTTATTGGCGATTTCCCCCAAGCAGCAAATACAGCCTCACTTCCAGGTTGCAAGAGAATAGCTTTGGGCACGGAATTTCCTTGGTGTAATGAAAGTTTTTCAGTATTTCTGATGACCCCTGAGCAGCAAACACACTCGCAATTTCAGATTACAGAAGAGTGGCTTAAACTCGGGATTTCTTTGTTTAAATGAAAGTTTTGCCATATTTGCGATTTACCCTGATCAACAGAGATGCACTTCCAGGGCACAATAGAGTGGCATCAAGGGCGTTTCTTCTTGCATTTTCAGTTTGAGGATTTCATTGCTTAAATTAAGTTCTAAATCGTTTAAATCATGAATTTCGGACCATACAGATTTTACAAGACACGGTTTTTTCTGATGAACCGATTTTTCTGTAGACATGCCTTTTTAAATGAGTCCTAAAGAGAATTTTTCTTTTTAACTCCAATGTTAATCTGTGGTGGAAAGATGGCTGGCAGGGGAAGTCATCTGATAAATCAATCTGCCTTTTATTTTGAAAATGAAATTTTTGCATTGAATTTTCATCAAGTTTGAAGCTAAAAAGAATACTTAAAATTTGAATTCTAAAATAAAATGTGAATGTCTAGCACACGTTTTGCTTTTAATTCTACCATTTTTTTCTACCAATATATTTCAAAACAGGAAAACCAGAGATAAAGTTTTATAGGGGATATTTGTTATAGTGCCATATAATTTACTGTCAAGTATCATGGCACATAATACATCTTAATATGCCACAAAACAATGTGTTTGTGTGTGTGTTCTCATTTATTTTAAGCTGAGTGTGTGTGTGTGTGTGTGTGTGTGTGTGTGTGTGTGTGTGTGTTTCAATTCTTCAGTACTCTAGTTAAAGCTGAAAAAAAAAGCTGGCCATTATGATAAGAACATCATACATATTTTCTTGTCAGGGAGATGGAAGTTACATCAGAGTCAACATATGTTCTTAGAAATTTATTTATAGCCAAGGAACCTTGGACAAATAATTGCAAAATTATTAAGCGCTGCGGGAGACTCTTGCTCAAGAAGGTCAGAGTCATCTGACCACATAAGACATCATCTAGAAAATGGTAAGGAATGAGAAATATACTCTGATGTACAAGGTACTAGATTTCCCCTCACTTAAAAATGGTTCTGGTTAAAATAAAATTTTATATGGAAGAGTACAGATATCCTGAACATGGTTCTAAATCCTATATGAAACTTGATTAAGGAAAGAGAATGTTAATATTAACATATTTTCCTGTTATTGAAAAATATATTCTTTTCTCATACAATATAATCTGATTACAGATCCCTTTCGCTCTATTCCTCCCAATTTCTCCCCATCAGTCCTCCACTCCAGATCCCATCCCTTCCTTTCTCTCATGAAAGGAACAGGCTTCTAAGAGATAACAATCAAACATGACAAATGAATTTGTTATATTTCTCAGATTCTCAACCTCTCCATAGCAAAATGGAACTCAGACATCAAAATTTCTTCAGCAACCTATTTCATTGTAATTTCTGAAACAGAAGTTCTAGGGATGAGAAAGTTTCATGTCCAGGTTAAATTAATGGTCAGACTTAAGTGTCAGGAATTCAGGAGCCAGGGGAAAGAACCATGTGCAAGTCCTCATAACTTGGGCTGACAGCTAAGTCACTCTATTTATATTCCATAACTTATCTTCATGTTTTCTATAAGTTATAACATGTTTATACACAAGATTTAGCATTTCTCACCATGTCTGTGAAATGTCTCAGTAAGTTGATTTTGAGATATATGATGTAATTTATTTATATCATTAAGAATTTGCATCAATAGCTGAGAATTTTTGACCTGGCTCAGATAATGTTTTTATAGTTTTGTGTCACTGTCACCATATGATGAAAATACTTCCCCTCTCTAAGTAGACATATTACATATTTCTGTCCTCTTGTATTCCTGCCTGCACATTTGGAAACCACTATAGCATTTCCAGGATCTTCTGTCTGTGATAGAGGCATTCAAACCTTTATTCTGCTCAGAAACATTTCCCTCTGAGACTGAGTGTTAAATTAGTGATTAAGATCAGCCTATAGGCCGGGCGGTGGTGGCACACGCCTTTAATCCCAGCACTCGGGAGGCAGAGCCAGGAGGATCTCTGTGAGTTCGAGGCCAGCCTGGGCTACCAAGTGAGCTCCAGGAAAGGCGCAAAGCTACGCAGAGAAACCCTGTCTCGAAAAACCAAAAAAAAAAAAAAAAGAAAGAAAAGAAAAGAAAAGAAAAATAAAAAGATCAGCCTATAAAAAATGTCTTTTGACATGAATAATGGTTCAGCAGTTAAGAATATTGACAATTGATCCCTGGGTACCAGCCACTCTGGGAAGACTTACCCAACATGGCCTCAGGTTCTGGCCACCAGGCAGGTTCCCTTCTAGCCCTACAGGGAAGGCTCCCCTTCTCCAAGACCCCCAGCAGACCCTGCAATCTCTAAGGCCTGCCCCAAAACGCGACATCCTGCGCTGGACTTCCCATCTGGACAAGAGAGCTCCCATCTGGACAAGAGAGAGAGACTTCCTGAATCTGTCAGCTCTGTCTGGACCAAGTGTGCTAATAAGACCAAGAACGAACCACAAGGAGATGGGCAGACGTCAAGGCAGAAGTACATACAACAAAATGAAGAGCAATACAGCATCACCAGAATCTAGCTTTCCTCCAACATCTAGACCTGAACATCAAAAATTGGAAGAAGCAGAAGAAAACAGCCTTATGAATAACATCATGAAGAAGGTAGAAGATTATATAGAGGAAAAGACAAACAAAGAATGGGTAGAACACTACAAAAAAACTAGAGAAAATGACAAAAAAATGGAGAAGAAAACAATAAAGCCCTGGAAGAAAACAATAAAGCCCTCAAAGAAAATCATGAAAAAGCAATAAAACAGTCCAAGACATGAAAAGAGAAATAGAAAAAATGAAGATGACACAGACAGAGGGAATGCTGGAAATAGAAAATTTGAGTAAATGATCAGGAAATTCAGATGCAAGTATAACCAACAGAATGAAAGAGATAGAAGAGAGGATCTCTGGCATTGAAGATATGGTAGAAGAAATAGTATCATCAGTCAAAGAAAACACTAAAGCCAAGAAAGTCATGAACCAAAATGTCCAAGAAATTTGGTACACCATGAAAAGACCAAACCTACAAATAATAGGGACAGAAGAAGGAGAAGAATGACAAATCAAAATCACAGAAAATATATTCAACAAGATCATAGAAGAAAACTTCCCTAACTTAAAGAAGGAAATGCTTATGAAGATACAAGAAGCCTATAGAACACCAAACAGACTAGACCCCCAAAAAAGTCTCCTCACCACATAATAATCAAACAACTAAACATACAGAATAAAGAAAGAATATTAAGAGCAGCTAAGGAAAAAGGCCAAGGTTATAAAGGCAAACCCATCAGAATAACACCTGATTTCTCAATGGAGACTTTGAAAGTCAGAAGGACCTGGACAGACGTAATGCAGACACTAAGAGACAATGGATGCCAGGCCAGACTAATACCCAGAAAAACTTTCAATCATCATAGACGGAGTAAACAAGACATTCCAAGACAAAGCCAGATTTAAACAATACTTACCACAAACCCAGACTTACAGAAAGCACTAGAAGGAAAATTCCAACCTAAGGAATTCAGAAACACCCTTGAAAACACAGGCAACAGAAAATGCCACAGCAGTAAACCCTAAAGAAGAGAAGTACACACACACTGCCAGCAAAAAATAACAGAGATAAACAATCACTGGTCATTAATATCCCTTAATATCAATGGATATAATTCACCTATAAAAAGAAATAGGCTTACAGAATGGATACGAAAGCAGGACCCATCTTTCTGCTGCATACAAGAAACACATCTCAAATTCAAAGACAGATACTACCTAACACCAAGAGGCTGGGAAAAGACTTTCCAATCAAACAGTGTTAAGAAACAAGCAGGTGTAGCCATCCTGATAGCCAGCAAAATAGACTTGAAACTAAAATCAATTAAAAGAGATCAAGAAGGACATTACATACTCATCACAGGAAAGATCCACAAAGAAGAAGTTTCAATTCTGAACATTTATGCCCCAAACACAAGGGCACCAACATATGTAAAAGAAACATTACTAAAGCTTAAACCACACATAAAATCCCACACATTAATAGTGGGAGACTTCAATACCCCACTTTCACCACTGGACAGATCTCCTAAATCGAAACTTAACAGAGAAATAAAGGACTTAACTGATGTCATGACTTAAATGGAATTAATTGATATCTACAGAACATTCCATCCTAACAAAAAAATATATGTCTTTCTCAGCACCCCTTGGGACTTTCTCTAAAATCGACCACATACTCGGACACAAAGCAAATTTCAACAAATACAAAACAATTGGAATAACTTCCTGTGTTCTATCAGACCACCATGGTTTAATGTTAGATTTCAACAACAAAAACTACAGAAAACCTACAATCTCATGGAAACTGAATAATGCTCACCTGAATCACCAATGGGTTAAGGAAGAGATAAAGAAAGAAATTAAAGACTTAGAGATAACTAAAATAAAGACTCCACATACCCAAACTTATGGGACACTATGAAAGCAGTGCTCAGAGAGAAATTCATAGCACTAAATGCCCACATAAAGAAGATGGAGAAATCTCACACTAGTGACTTAACAGCACACCTGAAAGCTCTAGAACAACAAGAAGCAAAGTCTTCTAGGAAGAATAGACGCAAGGAAGTTATCAAAGTGAGAGCTGAAATCAATCAACTAGAAACAAAGAGAACAATACAAAAAGTTAATGAAACAAGGAGTTGGTTCTTTGAGAAAATCAACAAGATAGACAAACCCTTATGCAAACTAACCAAAACAGAGAGAGAGAGCATCCAAATTAACAAAATCAGAAATGAAAAGGGGGACATGACAACAGACATTGAGGAAATCTAGAGAATCATCAGGTCATACACAAAAAACCTCTATGCCACAAAACTGAAAAATCTAAAAGAAAGGGATATTTTTCTGGATAGGTACCACATACCTAAGTTAAATCAAGACCAGATAAACTATTTAAATAGCCCAATAACCCCTAAAGAAATAGAAACACTCATTAAAATTCTCCCAAACAAAAAGACCCCAGGACCAGATGTTTTTAGTGCAGAATTCTAACAGATCTTCACAAAGAGTTAATACCAATACTCTTTAATTGTTTCACACAATAGAAACTGAAGGAACATTACCAAATTCCTTCTATGAGGCTACAATTACCCTGATGCCTAAACCAAACAAGGATACAACAAAGAAAGAAAACTACAGACCTGGAGGTCAGAGCTAAGAGCTAAAACCTTATCCTTCATCCTGCATTGGTCCTACCTCTCTGAACCAGAGCTATTTCCTGTGTGTCTGTCTTTTTATAGTGTTTCTGTTCTGCCTTCTCATTGGTTATAAATCCAACCATATGACTGCCTCTTCATGGCCTGTCTGTATAGACCTCCAGGTTTTCTATTGATTGGTATTGAGATTAAAGGAATGTGTATCCAATACTGGCTGTATCCCTGAACACACAGAGAGTCACTTAGCTCTGCCTACCAAGTTCTGAGGTTACAAGCATATTCCACCACTGCCCTGCTTTCCTATGGCTTGCTAATAGCTCTGACACCTGAGCAACTTTATTTATTAACATACAAATAACATTTGAATACAAATAAAATATCACCACACACCATGATCAAGATTCATCCCAGGAATGCAAGGGTGGTTCAACATAGGAAAGTCTGTCAATGTAATACACCATATAAAAAACTCAAAGAAAAAAAAAACCCACATGATCATCCCACTAGATGCAGAAAAGGCATTTGACAAAATCCAACACCCCTTCATGGTAAAGGTCTTGGAGAGATCAGAAATACAGGGAACATACCAAAACAGAATAAAGGCAAATTACAGCAAGCCAACTGCCACCATCAAATTAAATGGAGAGAAACTCAAAGCAATTCCTCTAAAATCAGGAATGAGGCAAAGCTGTCTGTTCTCCCCATTCTTATTCAATATAGTACTTGATGTTCTAGCCAGAGCAATAAGACAACATAAGGAGATTAATGGGATACAAATTGGAAAGGAAGAAGGCAAGCTTTCCCTATTTGCAGATGACATGATAGTATACTTGAGTGACCCCAAAGATTCCACCCAGGAACTGATAAAGCTTATAAACACCTTCAGCAACATAGCAGGATACAAGATCAACTCAAAAAAGTCAGTAGCCCTCCTATATACAATTGACAAACAGGCTGGGAAAAAATAAGAGATACATCACCCTTTACAATAGCCACAAATGACATAAAATACCTTGGGGTAACACTAACCAAGCAAGTGAAGGACCTGTATGACAAGAACTGTAAGTCCCTGAAAAAAGAAATTGAAGAAGATGTCCAAAAATGGAAAGATCTCCGATGCTCATGTATGGGCAGGACTAACATAGTAAAAATGACAATTTTACCAAAAGCAATCTACAGATTCAATGCAATCTCCATCAAAATACCAACACAATTCTTCACAGACCTGGAAAGAATAATACTCAACTTCATAAGGAAAGACAAAAAACCCAGGATAGTCAAAAGAATCCTGTACAATAAAACAACCTCTAGAGGCATCACAATCCCTGACTTCAAGCTCTACTACAGAGCTACAGTAATAAAATCAGCTTGGTACTGGCATAAAAACTGTCATGTGGACCAATGGAATCGAACTGAAGAGACATTAACCCACACACCTATGAACATATAATTTTTACAAATTAGCCAAAAGTGTACAATGGAAAAAAGAAAGCATCTTCAACAAATGGTGGTGGCATAACTGGATATCAACGTGTAGAAGGCTGCAAATAGATCCATATCTGTCACCGTGCACAAAACTTAAGTCCAAGTGGATCAAAGACTTCAACATAAATGCAAGTACTCTGAACCTGCTAGAAGATAAAGTAGGAGGTAGTCTTGAATGCATTTGACATCAGACAAGGAGATGCAGAGTTTGGAACTTGCCCAGCTGTTTTTCGGGATTGCGTTGGTCCAGTACATCCTCAATATGCTCCCTTTCTTCCCTTTTGGAATCGTAATTTATATCCTGTGCAACTGTATGTTGGAAGTAAGTGATGTGCTTTTGCACATTAATTTTACAGAGGATTACAGTTAAGAGATGGCATGAGTCTCAGATGGAACGTTGAACCTCAGACCTTTAAAACGGTCTGATACTGTGATAGATTATGGGGACTTTTGAAAAATGGAATAAATGCATTTGGCATTATGATATGACTACAAGCCTATAGGGACCAGAGAGTACAATGTGATGATTTGAATGAAATTGACACCCATAGGTTCAGAATCAGAGGCACTATTATGGGAAATGGCTGTCTTTGAATAAGTGTGCCTCTTTGCAGGAACTGTGTAACTAGTCTCGAAGTTCAAGCCAGGCTAGTGGCTCTCGGTTTCTTCCTCTTGCCTGCATATGCGGCGATCTCCTCGGCCAGCGAGAAAGAATGACCACCATTCAAGGATTCTTCTCAAATCACACTTTATTGGAGAGCCTTTTGATTAAGGGAGAGCTGGAAGTAAGGGGCCCCGAGCACTAAAAAGCAGCTGCTTATATAGGGATAAGAGGCATGGATTGCTCCTGGACTGGCTGATATTAGCTTGCCACCACCAGGCGCCATGGGATTGGCTAGGGACCAATATATAGCTTGTGCATGCGCAAAGCCGAGGCACGTATTTCATCGAAAGCATTGTCTTATAAGTTATATATCTCCAGGATGCAAGGAAGTCGGCGCCATCTTATAATGGCGACTGTCCCTGCTCCCTGCATGCATATCTAGATGTAGAACTTTCAGTTACTTCTCTAGCCCAATTTCTCCCTGCTTAACCCCCATGATTTCCTCCATGACAATAATGGACCAAACCTCTGAAGTATAAGCCAGCCTCAATTAAATGTTTCCTTTATAAGAGTTACAGTAGTCATGGTGTCTCTTCACAATAATAGAAACCCTAACTAAGACACCATATTTTATGACTGTATTAGGAAAAAAAATTCAATCATAAGTAGCTCTGAGATTGGCTTATCTGTAGGTGCTTCTCATTTATCCCCTTTCTTTAGGTGTTTAGTAAAATATTTCTGCAATTTTATTAGAAATAATCCAGAATGCTTTTTTTTAGCATTATTCACTATGTGCTGGTCAAATATTTGTGAGATGGCACAGAGAATAAGCTGCATGTGAGTGTTGTGGTGAAAAAGCAATGGGATTCCTGTTCCTTTAGATTGCCATAGACTAGATCATAAAAGTTTCTTCAGCCACTAGGACATGCAAAGTGCCAAATGAAAATCCAGTCTAGTCAATACCCAGGCCTCCCAACTTGTAGAAAAGAAAGACTTCCTAGATTTAAAAAAAAATTCTCTTTGCTTCCATGAGTGCTAAAATCTTCCTAGGTTAATCTCAGTCCTTGGGGGAGGCTTTGCCCTGGAGGAGGTGAGAATGGGGGGTGGGCTGGGGTAAGGGAAGGGGGGCAGGACAACAAGGGAATCTGTGGCTGATATGTAGAACTGAATTGTATTGTAAAAGAAAAGAAAAAAACCTTCCTGGAGATAGGCACTGAACTTTTCTCCTGCACCTCTTGTTTGCAGTTACTCTGAAATTCTTACCTTCACATGGCCCTTCTGGCAGCCTTCATTCTTGACATCTCCATGCTCCTCATTTGGGGGCTATATGCAGTATCATAACACATTTTTGAGGAATTATTCCTTTAATCAGGGTGAAATTAATTTCTTTTTCTTTTCTCACTGTTTAGGTTTCACATCTATTTTTTGCAAATACTTGAACACAGAGCACTTCTTGTTTCATTGCTCCATTTTCTTGAAATACCCTTTTGCATTTAATCAATGTAAGACAGGGTCTGTCTTCTGTGGTGAAATTCATTTCACTACTCAAACTAATGATATCTAACTGTGGATCCATCCACTACTCTGTATTTTTTAATTAAGAAATTTTTGTTCATTAAGAATTTTTTTCACTCTACATACCACACACAGATCCCACCTCCTTCCTCCTACCACCATCCAGCCCTCTCTCCCAAGCCATAGAAATTCCCACCTCTCCTAAATCAATGTCTCTAATGGGGAATCAGCAGAGCCCATCACATTGAGCCTAGGCAGGTCCAAGCCCCTTCCCACTGCACCAAGGCTGTACAGGGTGTCATACCACAAGGACCAGATTCCCAAAAGC
Organism: Peromyscus leucopus; assembly: GCF_004664715.2. Lineage (NCBI taxonomy): Eukaryota > Metazoa > Chordata > Mammalia > Rodentia > Cricetidae > Peromyscus > Peromyscus leucopus. The sequence goes on along the minus strand of NC_051063.1, from coordinate 131,683,077 downwards.
CTGCAAATGCACCAGGGATGGATCCTGATCCCCCAGCCTGGGTGCCCCCCCCAAACAGTTTGAGCCAAAAAACTGTCTTCCATATGCAGAGTGCATATTCCAGTCCCATGGGTGCTCCACAGCCACTAGTACAGTTCATGGCCTTCCTCTAGTGTGGCTGGTCATCTCTGCACAACTTCCCATTATGATCTTGATGTCCACAACCTGCAGATTTGTTCCTCTCTCTCATGAATTGCATTCCTGGAGCTCAGCCTGGTGCCTGGCTATGGATCTTTGCATCTGTCTCCATCAGTCACTGTACAAAGGCTCTATGATGACAGTTAGGGTATTGACTAGACCAGTGTAGTCACCAGAGTAGACCAATGCAGGCACCCTCTAGACCACTGCCAGCAATCCAACGTTGGGTCATTTTTGTGTATTTCTGAGATCCTCCCTAGCACCCTGCCTCTTCTTATTTCCATGATGTCCTCATATATCATGGATTTTACCTCCTTGGACTCTCACTCTGTCCCTGTTCCAGCTCAACTCTCCCATTTCCCTATGTTTTCATCCCTGACTCCATGAACTCCACCCCCTCATTCTCAGACCACTCGTGTAGATCTCATCCACTTATCCTTCACTGGGCCATCCATATTTCCCTCCTAGGGTATTTCCCTGTTAGTTAGCCTCTCTGGAGTTGTGAGTTGCTGTCTGGCCATCACTTCTGTCATGTCTACTATCCACTTATGAGTAAGTGCATACTATGTTTGTCTTTCTGAGTCTGGGTTACCTCACTGAGGATAACATTTTTCTAGTTTCATCCATTTGCCTGCAAATTTCATAATGTCATTGTTGTTAACTGTTGAATAGTATTCCATTGAGTATATTGTGTATATGTACATTTTCTTTATCCATTCTTCAGTTGAGAGACATCTAGGTTGTTTCGAGGTTCTGTCTATTATGAATAATGCTTTTATGAACTTAGTTGGGCATGTGTCCTTGTAGTAAGATTGAGCATTCCTTGGGTATATGCCCAAGAGTGGAATTGCTGGGTCTTGAGGAAGACTTATTCCCAATTTTCTGAGAAACCGTCATACTGATTTCCAGAGTGGCTGTACAAGTTTGCATTCCCTCAAAAGTGGAGGAGTGTTACCCTTGCTCCACATCCTCTCCAACATAAGTGGTCTTCAGTGTTTTTGATCTTAGCCATTTTGATAGGTGCAAGATAGTATCTCAGAGTTGTTTTGATTTTCATTTCCCTGATGCCTAATGATGGTGAGCAATTTCTTAAATATCTTTCAGCCATTTGTGATTCTTCTGTTGAGAATTCTCTGTTAAGCTGTGTAGCCCACTTTTTAATTGGATTGTTTACTATTTTAAAGTCTAGCTTCCTGAGTTCTTTATATATTTTGAAAATCAGCCCTCTGTCAGATGTGGGATTGGTAAAGTAAAGTCTGTAAGTTGTCGTTTGTTCTTATTGACCATATCCTTTGCTCTACCAAAGCTTCTCTGTTTCAGGAGGTCCCATTTCTTAATTGTTGCTCTCAGTGTCTGTGCTACTGGTGTTATGTTTAAGAAGTGGTCTCCTGTGCCAAAGCATTCAAGACTACTTTCTAATTTCTCTTCTATTAAGTTCAGTGTAACTGGATTTATGTTGAGATCTTTGATCTACATGAACTTGAGTTTTGTGAATGGTGACAGATATGGATCTATTTGCAGTCTTCTGCATGTTGACATCCAGTTATGCCAGTACCATTTGGTGAAGATGCTTTCTTTTTTCCATGGTACAGTTTTGGCTTCTTTGTCAAATATCTGGTATTCATAGGTGTGTGGATTAATTTCAAGATCTTCAATTTGATTACATTGGACAAATGTTGGTTTTCATGCCTGTATCAAGCTGTTTTTATTAGAGTAACTCTATAGTAGTGCTTGAAGTCAGGGAAGGATGCTGCCTCCAGAGTTTGCTTTAATGTACAGGATTGTTTTAGCTTTCATGGGTTTTTTATTTTTCCAAGTGAAGTTGCATATTTTTTCTTTCCAGTTTTGTGAAGAACTTTATTGGCATTTTGATGGGGTTTGCATTTAATCTGTAGATTGTGTTTGGTAAGATTGTCATTTTTACTATGTTAATTATACCTATCCATAAGCATGGAAGATCTTTCCATTTTCTGAATCCTTCCTCAATTTCTTTCTTCAGGGATATAAAATTTCCATCATACAGGTCTTTCAAAAGCTTAGTTGGAATTACCCCAAGGTATTTCATATTATTTCTGGCTGTTGTAAAGCATGATGTTTCTCTGATTTTTTTCTCAGCCAGTTTATCATTTGCATATAGGAGGGCTACTGATTTTTTTTGAGTTAATCTTGTATCCTGCCAACAACTTACTGAAGGAGTTAATCAGCTGTAGGAGTTCCCTGGTAGAATTTTTTAGGTCACTTATGTATACTATCATATTGTATGCAAATAGTGAAAGTTTGACTTCTTCCTTTCCAATTTGTATCCCTTTGATCTACTTTTGTTGTCTTATTGCTCTAGATAGAATTTCAAGTACTATGTTGAATAAGTATGGGGAGAGTAGACAGTCTTGTCTTGTTCCTGCTTTTAGTGCAATAGTTTTGAGTTTCCCTCCATTTAATTTGATGTTGCCTGTCAGCTTCAAGTACATTGCCTTTATTAAATTTAGTTATGTTCCTTGTATTCCTGATCTTTCTAAAACCTTTATCATGAAGGGGTATTGGATTTTGTCAAAAAAATTTTCAGCATTCAATGAGATGATCATGGTTTTTTTTTTCAGTTTATTTATATGGTGTATTACATTGACAAGTTTTCGTATGTTAAACCATCCTTGCATCCCTGGAATGAAACCTACTTGGTCATGGTAGATAATTTTGTGATGTGTTCCTGAATTTGGTTAGCTACTATTTCATTGAGTATTGTTGCATCAATGTTTTTGAAGGAGATTGGTCTGTAATTCTTTCTTTGTTGCTCTTTGTGTGGTTTGGGTATCAGGGTTACTGTAGCCTCATAAAAAGAAATTAGTAATCTTCCTTCTGTTTCTATTTTGTGGAACAGTTTAAAGAGTATTTGTATTAGATCATCTTTGAAAATCTGGTAGAATTCTACCCTGAAACCATTTGGTCCTGGGCTTTTTTGGTTGGGGAACTTTTAATGACTTTTTCTATTTTCTTAGGGGTTATTAGTTTATTTAAATCATTTATCTAGTCTTTATTTAACTTTGGTATGGGGTACCTATCAGAATATCATCTATTTCCTTCATATTTTCCAATTTTGTGGAGTACAGGTTTTTGAAGAATGACCTGATGATTTTCTGGTTTTCCTCATTGTCTGTTGTTATGTCTGCCTTTTCATTTCAGATTTTAATTTGGATTCTCTCTCTCTCTCTCTCTCTCTCTCTCTCTGCTTTTTCATTAATTTACATAAAGGCTTGTCTATCTTGTTGATTTTCTCAAGAACCAATTCTTTTGTTTCTTTGATTTTTTGTATTGTTCTCTTTGTTTCTAGTTGATTGATTTCAGCCCTCAGTTTGATTATTAACTGGCATCTGTTTCTCCTGGATGAGTTTGCTACTTCTTGTTCTAGAGCTTTCAGGTGTGCTGTTAAGTCACTAGTGTGAGATTTCTCCAACTTCTTTATGTGAGCATTTAGTGCTATGAATTTTCCTTTTAGTACTGCTTTCATAGTGTCCCATAAATTTGGGTATGTTGTACATTCGTTTTCATTGAATTCTAGGAAATCTTTAATTTTTTTATTTCATTCTTGACCCATTGGTGATGCAATTAGGCATTATTCAGTTTCCATGAGATTATAGGCTAGCTGTAATTTTTTTGTTATTTTTGAAATCTAACTTTAAGCTATGGTTGGCCAATAAGATACATCAGGTAATTTCAATATTTTTGTATCTGTTGAGATTTGTTTGTGATGAAGCATGTGGTTTATTTTGGAGAAGGTTCCATGGGGTGCTGAAAAGAAGGTATATTCTTTTGGTTAGGGTGGAATATTTTGTAGATATCTATTAAGTCCATTTGAGTCATAATGTCTGTTGTTTCCCTTATTTCTCTGTTAACTTTCTGTCTGGCAGTCCTGTCCATTGATGAGAGTGTGGTGTTGATGTCTCCCACTACTAGTGTATGGGGTTTGATGTGTGATTTATGCTTTAGTAATGTTTCTTTTACAAATGTAGGTGCCCTTGTATTTGAGGCATAAATATTACGAATGGAGATTTTATTTAGTCATATTTTCCCTCTGATAATATTTAAAGTCCTTCCTAATCTCTTTCAATTGACTTTAGTTTGAAGTCTGTTTTATTAGATATTAGGATGGATACACAAGCTTGCTTCTTAAATCCATTTGATTGCAAAGTCTTTCCCCAGCCTTTTATTCTGAGGTGGTGTCTGTCTTTGAAATTGAGGTGTGTTTCTTTTATGCAGCAAATGGATGGTTCTTGTTTTCATATCCATTCTGTTAGCCTGTGTCTTTTTTATAGGTGAATTGAGACCATTGATATTAATGGATATTAAGGACCAGTGATTGTTAATTCTTGTTATTTTTGTAGTAGTGTTGTATGTTTCTCTTCTTTCATATTTGTTGGTTTGGACCTACGTATTTCCTTTGTTTTCATGGGTGTATCTAACTTTTAGGTTGGATTTTTCCTTCTACTGCTTTCTGGAGGGCAGGATTTGTGGACAGATATTGTTTAAATCTGGTTTTATCATGCAATATTTTGTTTACTCCATCTATGTTGATTGAGAGTTTTACTGGGTATAATAGTCTGGGTTAGCATCCATGGTCTCTTAATGTGTGCATTATGTCTGTCCAGGACCTTCTGGCTCTTAGAGTCTCCATTGAGAAATAAGGTGTTATTCTTATAGGTCTGCCTGCATGTGTTACTTGCCTTTTTCCTTTGCAGCTCTTAATATTTTTTCTTTATTCTGTATGTTCAGTGACTTGATTATAATGTGGCATGGTGACATTTTTTTTGATCCAGATTATTTGGTGTTCTGTAACCTTCTTGTATCTTTATAGGCATTTCCTTCTTTAGATTGGGAAAGCTTTCTTCTATGATTTTGTTGAATATATTTTCTATGCCTTTGAGTTGAAATTATTCTCCTTCTTCTATCTCTATTAGTCTTAGGTTTGGTCTTTTCATGGCGTCCCAAATTTCCTGGACATTTTGGGTCATGATTTTGTTGGATTTAGTGATTTCTTTGACTGATGATTCTCTTTTCTTTATTGTATCTTCAACACCAGAGATCTGTTCTTCTATCTCTTGCATTCTGTTGGTTATGACTGCATCTGTAGTTCCTGTTTGTTTACTCAGATTTTCCACTTCCAGTATTCCCTCAGTTTGTGTCTTCTTTATTGTCTCAATTTCAGTTTTGAAATCTTGAACTGTTTCCCTCACTTGTTTAATTGCTTTCTCTTGGCTTTCTTTAAGGGATTTACTGATTTCTTCCCATTTTGGTTTGACTTTTCCTGGATTTCTTTAAGGAAATTTTTCATTTCCTCTTTAAAAATCTCTATCATCTTCTTAAGGTAATTATTAAGGTCGATTTCTTCTGTTTCTTCTGTGTTGGGATGTTCAGGTCTTGCTGATATAGGTTCAGATGGAGCCATTTTTTGTTGCTGTTGTTGACTGTACATTTGCACTCGGGTCTACCCATCTCTTTTTCCATGTGGTGCAAGTAGTGTCTTTGGATGAGGAAGCCTCTCTTGGTCTGATTGATACTCTTGGTCCAATGGCAGTTCTTGCTCTAGTCGGTGCTGATGGACTCTTTTTCTCTCAGGGAGCAGCTCTTAGTTCAATTGGCACTCTTAGACTCTGTCTGAGGAGTAGCTACAATCTTGCCATGTGGGTGGGTTTAGAGGGGTGGGGCTTGTGGGTTACAGAATCTGGTTGGGGATCATGGTAGTCTGACCTTTCTGCAGTAGTTCTGATGCTGACTAGCCTGAAACTGGGACTGCAATGAGTGGTCGTGCAGGGGTACAGGCTTGTGCCACTGGGCCCAATGGCTAGGGGCTGGGTTGTTCAGGTATGAGGATAAAGACTCACCTCTTAGTCCAATGGCATGCTGGCGGGCTCTGTCTCAGGGAACAGTTGCAGTCTTGGAGTGTGGGTGGAATTTCGGGAAAGTAGGTCTTGGGTTACAGGGTCTGATGGGGGATGGTTGCAGTCTGAACTGTCTGCAGGTCTGCCTGCCCGCTGGCCTAAAACTGGGACTGCAATGAGTGGTGGTGTCTGGGTACAAGGTTTTGCCCCTGGGCCCAAAGCTTAGGGCCTGGGATTTTCGAGTATAAGGATAAAGACTCACATCTTATTCCAATTTAGTGCTGGTGGTCTCTCTTATTCAGTTTTTAAATCTGTTTATCCCCTTGAACACAGGACTTAATCCCATTCCTCTTCCTGGTGCTATTTTCCCCTCAAATTGTACATTTTGTATTTTCCCTTGCTCAGCTTGCTCCATTCATTATAAATCTTTATGGGAGTTAACACTAGTATCTTCACAACAGAGTCTTTATTAACCTGTTTTGAGATTTCCTCTGCCAATAGAATTAATCCAAATATCTTCATTTTAGCTTTAGAATAACTCTTTGGACAAGAGAAAATTGGAGACACCTTCCTCAACAAAATATCACTAATTCTTCTTTAGGCAACATATTAAAATTCTTCTCCTCTGAAAACTCTTGAAGAAGTCCCCAAAATTTCAAACCATTCTCAGCACCATTGTCTTCCATGTTCTTACTAGTTTGCCCCACTAAGCAATGCTTAATGAATTCCACTGCTTTCCTAACTGAATATAATAAAGTATAAATTCCTTCAAACCAAAACATGATTAGACTTATCACAGCAATACTCCAATCCCTATAAACAACTTCTGTCTTTATTGCAGTTTCTCTTACTGTGAAGAGATATTATGATCATAACAACTTATATAAAAGAAAACATTTAATTTGGTGGGTTACTATTTCAGAGGTTTTGTCCATTATCATCATGGTGTGACATAGTTACATGCAGGCAGACATGATGCTGCAGGAGCTAAGAGTGGAGAAGGAGATACATCTTGATTCAAAGGCAAACAGGAGTGTACTGAGTGTCACACTCAGTAAAATTGAGCAAAGGAGACCTCAAAGCATGCCCCCACAGTGAATACATTTCCTCCAACAATGCCAAACCTACTCTGTCTAAAGCCACACCTCCTAAAAGCACAACACCTTTTCAGCTTATGAGGGCCAATTACATTCAAACTACCATAGAAAGCAACCTCAGAGTTGGCTAGATTTTATATCTCCCTGAAACCATAACCTTTTAATTATAAAACAATTTTATGTTTATATAAAATGAATAAAATATATAAAATTTATATAAAATAATTAAAAATATAAAAACATTTTAAATATAAAAATTTATAACCATTTCCAAGCATTTGATTTTTCCCTATGAATTCTTATCGTGTGAAACACCAGACACTCCCCAAGTCATTAAGTTCATTACTGTAATTCATGATTGCTAGATAGATCTTAATGATAAGACCTTAATTTAAAACACACACACACACACACACACACACACACTACAGGTAGGTCACTTGGAAATCAAACTAGAAACAATCTGAAAGCTTCCACTGTTAGATATAGTGTTTGTAGTTCCAGCAGTTGTGAAGCATGTTGCTACAATAGTAATTTCAACACCCTTTCCTATATATGCTACAGTACTGAATGAGATAATACTGACCAACCAAAAAAATATAAGTCCAGTGATTCAATAGTGGCATGGCTGTTTGAGACTAGGATAATTTTTTTAAGGAAAAAAGTCTTCACATGACATTATGATGCAAGAAATCTCCAAAGACATAAAGGATTTCATTTTGGGAGGACAATCAAGAGCTTGGTATGCAGTTGAAGTAAGTACATTTTACATTATTATCTACCTATAATCCTATGGGAGGCAGCAAGGAGTGAAATGTGGTAGTTTGAATAAGAATGTTCCCATAGACTCATATATCTGAATGCTTAGTTACCAGGAAATGTCACTATTTGAAAGGGTTGTGATTAAGAGATATGGCCTAGTTGGTGAAGTTGTGGCCTTCTTAAAGTAACTGTGTTGCTAGGGGCACCTTTTGAGATTTCAAAATCTCATATCAGGTCTAACTGTCTTTCTTTGCTGGTGGAAAAGGTAATTACTCTATTTTTTTATTATTAAGAAATTTTCTATTCAGTTTACACACCAACCACAGATTCCCCCAACTTCCCTCTTCCCACCCTCAGTTTCTCCCCGCAAAAAAACATCCCATCCCCACATTTTCCAAGGCAAGGTCTCCCATGGGGAGACAGCAGAGCCTGGCACACTCAGCTGAGACAGATCCAAGACCCCCCTCCCTGCACCAAGGCTGTGCAAGGTGTCACAACCCAGGAACCAGGCTTCAAAATGTCTGTCCATGCACCAGGGATGAACCCTTAGTCCTCTGCCTGGGTGCCCCCCAAAAAGGTCCAGCTAAACAACTCTCTCCCATATCCAGAGCGTCTAGTGTGGTCTGATGGGGGCTCCACAGCTATCAGTCCATAGTTCATTGTGTTCCACTAGTTGTGGCTGGTCATCTCTGCACATTTTCTGTTCATGATCTCAATGTCCCCTTGCCACAGAATTCCTCCTCTTTCATCGAATGAATTCCCAGAGTTCAGATTGGCACCCAGCCATGGATCTCTGCATCTACTTTTATCAATCACTGCATGAATGCTCTATGATGACAGTTAGGGTATTCACTAGACTGGTCACTAGAATAGACTAGTCCAGGCACCCGCTGGACCATTGCTAGTAGTCCAAGTTGGGGTCATCCTTGTGGATTCCTGAGATCTTCCTTGGCACCCTGCCTCTCTGTTTCCCATGATGTCTTCATTTATCATGGTATCCCTTTCTTTGCTCTCCCACTCTTTCCCTGTTCTGACTTGACCCTCCCATTCCTTATGTTCTCATCCCCCAGTCTTTGCCATCCATTTCCACCCCCACTCCTAGTTTGGTCATGAAGATCTCATCTATTTCTTCTTTGCTGGGCTGTGTGTCCCACTTAGGTCCTACTTGTTAGATGGATTCTCTGCAGCTGTGTGTTGTAGTCTGGTTGTCACTTGCCTTACATCTCCTATACATTTATGAGAGATCAATTGTAGTGAAGATAGTGTTGGAATTCCTGGACACTCCCCCAATTACATGACCACACATGCACAGTTCAGTAGCCAAACAAGGGGACTTACAACTTACATAATCCAAGTGCTGCATGATTACATATTTTGCATGCCACATTATCACATAATCTATGCACATGTGTGGTACAGCTCCAAAAGCCCAAATTCCTATGTGCAGGGAAATCCATAAGAAGTGGATCACAGGCTCATTCCCCTTCTTCTTTTACCCCCTCCTTCTCCAAGCACATGTCTCCCACAAACCTGGTCATGCTCCCTGTATCCCTCCCATCTCTTAATAAAACTCTGGTAGTAAGTTTTGTCATGCCTCATGACCTTTCTCACACAGTAACAGTGCCACTTAATGAATAACACAGTGCTGCAGCATTAAAAACCAGCTTTGGTGCCGAAGAAGCAGACTCTCCCAGCTGTCTGCATCCTGGACCCTGTACTGATGTTTCTTTGATCTACGACTGCCCGCTTCTTTCATTTGCCTGGCCACAGGACTGGTCCACACAAAACTGACTCTCAAATTGGTAAGTTTTCCCTTTCCAATCCATCGCCATTTCCTATGACTGTAGCCTGAGATATATTTCTTGCTGTTGTATCACAGGGTGTCCTCAGGATCTGCATGCAATGACTCAATCTCTCTTATCAAAACACTGAATGCTGTTGGATCCCAGGGTGGTCCTAATGCTCATACCCTCTGTCCCTTACCCTCCTCTTGACGAAGGGTGGGGTAACTTGTGCTGATTCACAAATCCTTCCCTAACCTCAGGGATACCTGAGACTGGGGTCTTGGATCCCATTTGTTATTTTAATTTTTTATTTTTTTTAATTCTCGGCTGCAGTCATGGGACATAAAGACTTCTTGCTCTTGGTTCCTCTCCTCTTCTGAAAAATGCCTTAAATATTCCTAGATACCAGTATATATAGTCACATAAGGAATGCCTAGATTCAGATATTTCATGATAATTATCTAACTTCTGTCAGCAAATGAGCAAATCAAAATAGTTACCTTATACCCAAACTTTTTACCCAAGTATGAGCTCTCCCTTTATGAGCCTTTCTCTCCTGCTCATATGCAACCTGAACCTGAGGAATCTCTGACTCCAAAGAACCTCCACTTATCTGACCTCTACTCTGCTCTCTGGTGTCGGGTGAGCCACTCCCACCCAACTCTGGCTCCCACTTCCACTCTTACTGACACCCATTTTCAAGCTGCCCTGGGTAGCACAGGCCAGTCTGGAAGAAGGCTAGTATGGACGAAAATGAGTTTCTGATCAGGAAATACATTGGTATTATAATTATCAGGATGGCTCTTTAGCCGGAGATCAGTTTACAACTTGCCTACTGGCAAGTCTACCTAAAGTGATCCTCAATTGAGTAAATTATAAAGGTTAAAAAATTTAATTCAAGATAAGGATGGAAATCCATCTCATGTCTCCTGGAACTTCAGAACATCAAGCTTAAGCATCTAGAGAGAGGGCCCCTAACCCCACAAGCAGAAGTCTCAGCTGTGGCATTTAAAGTACCATGGGAGAGATAAGAAAGCATGTGAACAGAATTGCCAGATGCAGTGTGGCTGCATCTGAAGGCTTCCAGGTCCCTGTTTGAAATGTGTGGTAGAAAAGGCCATGTGGGCTTGTGTATGCCCTTCCCTATGTGTGCCATCAATTGAGCCTTGTTCAAAGTGTTACTGAGAGCTATACTGGTCAGCTGAGTGCGGTCATGCACCTTATGGCATGAGGACACCAAACAAAGACCTCCAGCAGACCTTTCAGGCTTGGCAACAGACTCATAGGGAACCCAGCATGAAACATGGGGTGGCCCATCTACTTCCTTTTGAACACTGAGCCACTTACTCAGTCCTGAGGGAATTTGGGGGTCCCACATCTCATTCTCAGTTCCCTATGTCAGGGTCTGGGGACAGCCTTACTCAGCTCACCAGATACCACCACTTAATTGTACTTTCAGGGGTACCTAATGGGAAGAGACTTACAGCTCATGTAGGAGCTTTTGTTTCATTTGCTCCCTCCATGTGCCTCACTCCAGACCAATTAGCAGTGCCTCTTCTCCTCCTCATGTATAGTGACACAGACTGGGTCCTGTTCCCTATGAAGTTCCAGTGGACATGATGACCCACTGCCTTGTCACCACTTCCAGAAGAGTGTGGTTTCACCCCATAAGCATTCCTCTTCCTGGCTTCCACTCTTAATTAATTACTCAACTAATTGTTAAAAAGCCACCATAAGCTGGAGTCCAAGAACCATGAAGTATACCAAGATGGTAAGGAACAGTAACAATCCAAATATGTTTACACACCAAGACCCAGAATCTTCTGGTCACTGCAAATAACAGACTTTAATTTAATAGTCTATTACTGTTAGCCCTCAGCAATTGATCACCTGTGTCTCTTGGATGCTAAATTAATAAAGAAAACAAGTGCTCTAAAATAATCTGTCTCAGATAAACTTAATCACAGGTAAAAAATAAAATGCATTTTCCAAATAGACCACTCTCCCACCTCTTTATCCATCATTTATGCTAACCAATACAGCAGAGTACAAAATCATTACAATATCATGGTCACCAGCTCAAGATTTTAAATTTCCCATGGCTGCTTCTTAATATGTTTAAAAATCTTTCTGAGCTCCAGAACCAGCTTGAATCTATCTGGATAAGTCAGATCTGCTTCATAGCTTCATATAAGTATAACCCCAAATTTCCGGGTACTGTGACCCCCTACCTCACTCTGGGACCCACCAAAGGAATATATATATATATATATATATATATATATATATATATATATATATATATATATGTATATATATAAATTCTTTTTTTCTAAGCCTTTCTCTGTCTCACCAACACCCTCTCAGACACAGGTGACAAGATTCACAGGCCAAGAGGGATGATGAACAGCTCCAAGGCAGCATATGACAGTCCACCATCCCAGGAATCCTGGCTACCTCAGAAGCCCCCTTTCCTACCATCCCCAAAAGTCAACTGATGCCTACCCATTCAGTTGGAAGCAGCTTCCAGGAGACATGTTGCCCCCATTTCTGTTCATCCACCTTTTTTACAATAAGCAAAGAGTCTGGAATGTTGGAATTCCTGGCAATTCCCCCAGCTACATGACTGCTCAGTAGCCAAGCAAGGAGCCTTATGTCCTACGTAATCCATGTGCTGCATGATTGAGCAATTTGCACGCAGCCTAATCATGCAGTGTATACACATGCATGGTGAAGCTCCATAAGCCCATATGCACATGTGCAAGGGACTCCATAAGAAGCAGGTCACAGACTCCTCCCCCTTCTCCTTCTCCCTCCCCCTATGTAAATATAGACCACAGGCCTAGTCACACTCTCTTCTGTCCCTTCCTTGTCCTGAGAAAACTCTGATAGTGGGTTTTTTTGTGCCCCATAGCCTTTCTTACACAGTCACAGTGCCACTCAATGAATAACACAGCTCAGCCACATTAAAACCAACACATAGTTTTGTTCTACTTTGGCTTTAATAAAATATTTCTCTTGTTGGTTCTGCCACAGCCTTGTTTAATAAGGTTCTAGACAATTTTCCTTTTATTGCTGTCTTATATTTGTCTTATATTTAGTATGTGAGCTATTTTAACTCAATTATATTTTTGCTGTGACATCTAAGTAAAATCTGTGTGGACATCTACTTCTACAAGTTATTACTATGGAGGAGAAAAACAGTTTACAAATCATTGCTTAGTCAATATTGCAAAATCAGTTACCGGGTAATAAAATATTTATTTTAGAAAAATTTTATATTGCACTGATTCTTATCAGTCTTCATACAAGTACTACAACCCTCTAAAGATATAATTTTCAATATATATTGAAACACAGTTGCTTAAGTTTGTTTTGAAATATCTAGAGTTCACATTTCCATTTAAATTATACTGTTAGTCAATTATCCCTAACACTAATAACAAAATAGCAATATGGATTTTTATGCCACATATCATAACAGTGATTGCATATACAAAACTTATGTGACATGAAATGGTATTTCCACTCTGAGAATAGCTACTATGTGAAGACTCTTCTGTGACTTCTATTTTAGGGTCATGAGAATATCTTCTTCCTCATGAATGATGCAAAAATAAAAAAAAAATGTGATATCCTTGAACTTGAGACCAAAAGTGGGGGGAACAACTGACTTTCCCCACAATCTTCACTTTGATGTCTTCAATGATGCAAACCATAGACATAACATAATTTTTCAGTTTAGAAAGTGCTTATTAATGTCTGTTTAGTTCAGAACCCTTTTCAACCTTCTATTCTCACTCTTCACCCACTGAGGAAAAAAAGGTATACACTTTTGATTTTCTGCAGTTATTGAAGATTAAATCATAATGAGTGAAAATGAAGTAGGCTCACCTGTAGAAAGGGAAATGGCAGAACCTGTGTAAGACATAATAAATACTAGCCTGTGCATACATGATGCTTTTTTATGTTTTAACATATAATATAAAGTTTGTGTTCCAATGATATTTGTGTGTATATTTTAACACCCAGTAAACAAGATTTGTATTATATTTGGCATTGTAAAACTTGAGTAATGCAGTCACAATTCAGTTGTTCTTGTACTTAAATGCATTAACTTGATTTAAAAACTTGCCCTTGATATCTTCATTGATACTAAGCATAGACATAACATATTTAACTACAGCTCACACTTAAGTATTATTGTTATGTGAGAACACAAATTCCACTTTTTATGCATGCTTTGAGTGCCAACAGTCAAAGTGAATCTCATTAGGCTGTCCTTATTTTATTTACAAATATTGAGGGATAAGAATATATTGGCATGAGCACATTCACAATTTATATTTAGGTGTGAAATATATTCAGTTGACCTTATTTTGTTATATTTATTCTTGACAGACTGTATTTCTATAGATACATTTTTTTTTCACTTGTTCTATGGTTCACAAAACTAAGGGAGTGTATTAGGTTAAATCTTTTGTGCTTCCAAAATGTTATAGACATGTCTGTGTATTTAGTGCAGTCTTCAGTTGATGTTCAGGCCTCCCATAACTTGCTGAAGTCAACTTTATAGTTGCATGAAATGCTGAGAAGCAAAAATTTTCAGTGTTGCTGCTACCTTCTTGGAAGTTGAGCATTCTTGGATATGGTAGAGAGGACTTAAATCCCCACAGAACATATGCTGCCTGGTTTATTTACTGGGGGGCATGATGAAAAATAAAGTAGTGACCCCTTTTTTCTAAGTTTGAGACTGTTTAAACAAGGTGTTGGTGATTTACAACAGGTCTCATAAACTGCCATGTCTTTCAAATGTAGCCCTGAGTGAAAATGTTTACTATTTTGTCTTCCTATCAATACTGATTCTTTTGTTTTGTTTTGTTTTGTTTTGTTTTTTGAGACAGGCTTTCTCTGTGTAGCTTTGCGCCTTTCCTGGAATTCGCTTTGGAGACCAGGCTGGCCTCGAACTCACAGAGATCTGCCAGCCTCTGCCTCCCGAGTGCTGGGATTAAAGGCGTGTGACACCACCACCCGGCTTCAATATTGATTCTTGCTCTTTATTTTTCTTAATATCAGATTGCTTAGGTATTTCTCCCTTCCTGTCCCCCTCCCCTTCCCCCCAGCCCACCGCCCATTCCTACCTCCTCCAGATCAAGGTCTCCCCTGAGGACTGAGATAGACTTGATAGACTCAGTCCAGGCAGGTCCAGTCCCCTCCTCCCAGATTGAGCCAAGTGTCCCTGCATAAGTCCCAGGTTTCAAACAGCTAACTCATGCAATGAGCTCAAGACCTAGTACCACTACCTTGATGCCTCCCAAACATATCAAGCCAATCTACTATCTGACCTATTCAGAGGGCTGATCCAGTTGGGGGCCCCTCAGCCTTTGGTTCATAGTTCATGGATTTCCATTCATTTGGCTATATGTCACTGTGTTTTATCCAACCTTGGTTTCAAAAATACTCGCTCATATAAACCCTCCTCTTTCTCGCTAGTTAGAATCCCAGCTCTTCACCCTGGGCCTAGCCATGGATGTCTGCATCCAGATTCCTCTGTCCTTGGATGGGGTTTCTGGCACAACTATTAGGGTGTTTGGCCATCCCATCACCAGAGTAGGTCAGTCCCGGATGTCTCTCGGCCATTGCCAGCAGTCTTTTGTAGGGGTATCATTGTGGATTTCTGTGGGCCTCTTTAGCACTTTGTTTCTTCCTTTTCTAATGTGGTCTTCTTTTACTATGGTCTCCTATTCCTTGTTCTCCCTCTCTTTTTTTGATCCAGCTGGGATCTCCTGCTCTCTTTCACTCAACCCTCACCCTTCATTGCTCCCACTCATGTCCAAGCTGTCCATGTATATCTCATCCATTTCTCCATCATTGGGTGATCTCCATGTCTTTCTTGGGGTCCTGTTTTCCAGATAGCCTCACTGGTGTTGTGAGTAGCAGTCTAGTCATCCTTGTTCCACATCTAGTATCCTGCTATGAGTGAGTACATGCCATGTTTGTCTTCTGAGTCTGGGTTACCTCACTCAGGATGATATTTTTCTAGATCCATCCATTTGCCTGCAAACCTCATGATGTCATTGTTTTTCTCTGCTGAGTAGTATTCCATTGTGTATATGTGCCACAATTTATTTATCCATTCTTCAGTTGAAGGGCATCTAGGTTGTTTCCAGGTTTTGGCTATTACAAACAATGCTGATATGAACATAGCTGAGCAAGTGCTCTTGTGGTATGATTGAGCATTTCTTGGGTATATGCCCAGGAGTGGTATAGCTGGATCTTGGGGGAGATTGATTCCCAATATCCTAAGAAAGCACCATATTGATTTCCAAAGTGGCTGTACAAGCTTGCATTCCCACTAGCAGTGGAGGAGAGTTCCCCTAGTTCCACATCCTCTCCAGCATAATGTGTCTTCAGTATTTTGGATCTTAGCCATTCTGACAGGCATAAGGTGATATCTCACAGCTGTTTTGATTTGCATTTCCCTGATGATTAGGGATGTTGAGTAATTCCTTAAATGTCTTTCAGCCATTTGAGTTTCCTCTGTTGAGATTTCTCTGTTTAGTTCTGAAGCCCATTTCTCAATTGGACTGTTTGTCGTTTTGATGTCTAATTTCTTGAGTTCTTTATACATTCTGGATATCAGTCCTCTGTCAGATGTGGGGTTGGTGAAGATCTTTTCCCATTCTGTAGGCTGTTGCTTTGCCTTGTTGACCATATCCTTTGCTCTACAAAAGCTTCTCAGTTTCAAGAGGTCCCATTGATTGATTGTTTCTCTCAGTGTCTGTGCTACTGGTGTTATATTTAGGAAGTGATCTCCTATGCCAATGCATTCAAGACTACTTCATACTTTCTCTTCTAGCAGGTTCAGAGTACCTGGATTTATGTTGAGGTCCTTGATCCACTTGGACTTAAGTTTTGTGCACTGTGACAGATATGGATCTATTTTCAGCCTTCTACACATTGATATCCAGTTATGCTAGCACGATTTGTTGAAGATGCTTTCTTTTTTTCATTGTACACTTTTTGTTCTTTGTCAAAAATTATATGTTCATAGGTGTGTGGGTTAATGTCATGGTCTTCAGTTGAATCTATTGGTCCACATGTCGGTGTTTATGCCAATACCAAGTTGTTTTTATTAATGTAGATCTATAGTAGACCCTGAAGTCAGGGATTATGATGCCTCCAGAGGTTGTTTCATTGTACAGGATTCTTTTGGCTATCCTGAGTTTTTTTGTTTTTCCATATGAAGTTGAGTATTTTTCTTTCCATGTATGTGAAGAATTGTGTTGGTATTTTCATGGGGATTGCATTGAATCTGTAGATTGCTTTTGGTAAGATTGCCATTTTTACTATGATGATCCTGTGTATCCATGAGCATGGAGATCTTTCCATTTTCTGACATCGTCTTTGATTTCTTTTTTCAGGGACTTAAAGTTCTTGTCATATAGGTCCTTCACTTGCTTGGTTAGTATTACCCCACGGTATTTTTTTTTTTATCAATTTTAGCTATTGTAAATGGTAATGTATCTCTGATTTCCTTCTCAACTTCTTTGTCCATTGTATATAGGAGGGCTACTGATTTTTTTTTTTAGTTGATCTTGTATCCTGCTATGTTGCTGAAGGTGTTTATAAGCTTTATCAGTTCCTGGGTGGAATCTTTGGGGTCACTCAAATATACTATCATGTCATCTGCAAATAGGGAAAGCTTGACTTCTTCCTTTCCAATTTGTATCCCTCTAATCTCCTTATGTTGTCTTATTGCTCTGGGTAGAACTTCAAGTTCAATATTGAATAAGTATGGGGAGAGTGAACAGCCTTGCCTCATTCCTGATTTTAGTGGAATTACTTTGAGTTTTTTTCCATTTAATTTGATGTTGGCTGTTGGCTTGCTGTAAATTGCCTTTATTATGTTTGGGTATGTTCCCTGTATTCCTGATCGCTCCAAGACTTTTATCATGAAGGGGTGTTGGATTTTGTCAAATGCCTTTTCTGCATCTAGTGAGATGATCATGTGGGTTTTTTCTTTGAGTTTGTTTATATGGTGTATTACATTGACAGACATTCGTATGTTGATCCACCCTTGCATCCCTGGGATGACGTCTACTTGGTCATGGTGGATAATTGTTTTGATTTGTTCTTGGAGTCTGTTTGCCAGTATTTTTTTTTTTTGAGTATTTTTGCATCAGTGTTCATGAGGGAGATCTGTCTGTAGAACTCTTTCTTTGTTGTATCCTTGTTTGGTTTAGGAATCAGGGTAATTGTAGCCTCATAGAAGGAGTTTGGTAATGTTCCTCCTGTTTCTATTATGTGGAACAATTTAGAGAGTATTGGTATTAACTTTTCTTTGAAGATCTGGTAGAATTCTGTGCTGAAACCATCCAGTCCTAGGCTTTTTTTGGTTGGGAGACTTTTAATGAGTGTTTCTATTTCCTTAGGAGTTATTGGACTGTTTAAATAGTTTATCTGGTCTTGATTTAACATAGGTATGTGGTACCTATCCAGAAAATTGTCCATTTCTTTTAGCTTTTCCAATTTTGTGGAGTAGAGTTTTGTGAAATATGACCTGATAATTCTCTGGATTTCCTCAATGTCTGTTGTTATGTCCCCCTTTTCATTTCTTGTTTATTTTCTCAAAGAACCAACTCTTTGTTTCATTAATTTTTTGTATTATTTCTTAGTTTCTAATTTATTAATTTCACCTCTCACTTTGATAATTTTCTGGTGTCTATTCTTCCTGGGAGACTTTGTTTCTTCTTGTTCTAGAGCTTTCAGGTGTGCTGTTAAGTCCCTAGTGTGAGATTTCTCCAACTTTTTTATGTGGGCATTTAGTGCTATGAATTTCCCTCTTAGCACTGCTTACATAAGTATAAGTTTGGGTGTGTGGTGTCTTCATTTTCATTGATCTCTAGGAAGTCTTTATTTTCTTTCTTTATTTCTTCCTTAACCCATTGGTGTTTCAATTGAGCATTATTCAGTTTCCATGACATTGTAGGTTTTCTGTAGTTTTTTGTTGTTGTTGAAATCTAACTTTAAACCATGGTTGTCTGATAGAACACAGGATTTATTCCAATTGTTTTGTATCTGTTGAGATTTGCTTTGTGTCCAAGTATGTGGTCGATTATAGAGAAAGTTCCATGGGGTGCTGAGAAGAAGGTACATTCTTTTTTGTTAGGATGGAATGTTCTGTAGATATCTATTAGGTCCAATTGGGTCATGACATCAGTTAAGTCCTTTATTTCTCTGTTAAGTTTCGATTTGGGAGATCTGTCCAGTGGTGATAGTGGGGTGTTGAGGTCTCCCACTATTAATGTGTGGGTTTTATGTGGTTTAAGCTTTAGTAATGTTTCTTTTACATATGTTGGTGCCCTTGTGTTTGGGGCATAAATGTTCAGAATTGAAACTTCATCTTGGTGGATCTTTCCTGTGATGAGAATGTAATGCCCTTCTTGATCTCTTTTGATTGATTTTAGTTTGAAGTCTATTTTGTTGGATATCAGGATGGCTACACCTGCTTGTTTCTTAAGACCATTTGATCGGAAAGTCTTTTCCCAGCCTTTTATACTTAGGTAGTGTCTGTTTTTGAATTTGAGATGTGTTTCTTGTATGCAGCAGAAAGATGGGTCCTGCTTTCGTATCCATTCTGTAAGCCTATGTCTTGTTATAGGTGAATTAAGTCTGTTGATATTATGGGATATTAATGACCAGTGATTTTTCATCCCTGTTATTTTTGGTGATAGTGTGTGTGTACTTCTCTTCTTTGGGGTTTACTGCTGTGGCTTTATCTATTGCTTGTGTTTTCAAGTGTGTATCTGACTTCCTTCAGTTGGAATTTTCCTTCTAGTGCTTTCTGTAGGGCTGGGTTTGTGGATAGGTATTGTTTAAATCAGGCTTTGTCTTTGAATGTCTTGTTCATTCCATCTATGATGATTGAAAGTTTTGCTGGTTATATTAGTCTGGGCTGACATCCATTGTCTCTTAATGTCTGCATTACATCTGTCTAGGTCCTTCTGGCTTTCAAAGTCTCCATGGAGAAAACAGGTGTTATTCTGAAGGTTTGCCTTTATAGGTCACTTGTCCTTTTTCCTTTGCTGCTCTTAATATTATTTCTTTTTTCTATACATTCATTTGTTTAATTATTATGTGTCAAGGGTACTTTTTGGGGGGTCTAGTCTTTTTGGTGTTCTATAGGTTTCTCGTATCTTCATAAGCATTTCCTTCTTTAAGTTGTGAAAGTTTTCTTCTATGATTTTGTTGAATATATTTTCTGTGCCTTTGAGTTGGCATTCTTCACCTTCTTCTATCCCTATAATTCATAGGTTTGGTCTTTTCATGGTGTTCCAAATTTCTTGGACATTTTGGTTCATGAATTTCTTGGCTTTAGTGTTTTCTTCGACTGATGAAACTATTTCTTCTACTGTATCTTCAATGCCAGAGATCCTCTCTTCCATCTCTTTCATTCTGTTTGCCCTTTCCTCTAGTTGTTTACAGAGTTCTTCCCATTTTTTTTGTCTTTTCCTCTACACAAGCCTCTACATTCTTCATGATGTTATTCAGAAGGCTGTTTTCTTCTGCTTCCAATTTTTGAAGTTCATGTCTAGATGTTGGAGGCTGGCTAGGTTCTGGTGATGCTGTATTGCTCTTCATTTTGTTGTATGTACTTCTGCCTTGATGTCTGCCCATCTCCTTGTGGTTTGTTCTTGGTCTTATCAGCGCACTTGGTTCACACAGAGCTGACAGATTCAGGAAGTCACTCTCTCCTGTCCGGATGGGAGCTCTCTTGTCCAAATGGGAAGTCTGGGGCAGGATGGGAGCTTTTGTCCAGACATGAAGTCCAGGGTAGGATGTGCTCTCTTGTCCAGAAGGGAAGTCCAGGTCAGGATGTGAGCTCTTGTCCAGAAGGGAAGTCCAGGGCAAGATGGGAGCCCTCTCTTGTCCAGAAAGGACGTCCAGGGTGAGATAGGAGCTGGGGGCCAGTCTCTAAGTCCCAGTAATTGGCTGGGATCTCGGTCGGATGGCTGTGGGGGCAGTGTGTGGAGATTGCAGGGACTGCGGGGGGGGGGGTTGGAGAAAGGGATCCTCCCAGTGGAGCTAGAAGGGGACCTGCCTGGTGGCTAGAACCAGGGGCCAAGTTAGGCAGGTCTTCCCTGGAGTGGCTGGTGCCCAGGGATATGGTCTGGGCTGGGCCTGGATACTCACCTCTGGTCCAGAAGGGAAGTCTCGGGCAGGATGGGAGCTGGGGGCTGGTCTCTAAGTCTTAGGAAGTGCCTGGGATCTTGGGCAGATGGGCGTGGGTGCAGGGCATGGAGAATTTAGGGGCTGCCAGGAGGCTTGGAGAAGGGGGTCTTTCCTGGTGGGGCTAGAAGAGGACAAGCCAGGTGGTCAGAACCTGGGCCCAAGTTGGGCAGGTCTTCCGAGGAGTGGCTGGTGCCCAGGGATGGGGTCTGGGTTGGACCTGGATACTCACCTCTGGTCCAGAAGGGAAGTCGGGGGCAAGATGGGAGCTGGGGGCTGGTCTCTAAGTCTCAGGAAGTGGCTGGGGTCTTGGACAGATGGGCATTGGGGCAGGGCATGCAGATTGCATTGGCTGATAGGGGTCTTGGAAAAGGGGATGCCTCCCGGTGGGGCTAGAAGGGGACCTATCTGGTGTCCAGAACCTGGGGCCATGTTGGGCAGGTCTTCCCGGAGTGGCTGGTGCCCAGGGATGGGGTCCAGGCTGGGCCCAGATATTCGCCTCTGGTCCAGAAGGGAAGTCGCTTATTTTGTAATTTTCTAATGAACTATTTTAATAAGAGACTCCTTGGTTCAATGTCAAATGTTCTCCATAGACTCAAAGCACTCATTATAAAAAAAAAAACGTGTAAAAGTTATGCAAGTTTCTTTTTTTTTCTTTTTCAAACCTTTTATTTTGTGATCAAAATGTCCGAATATTCTTTTGAAAATATCATTAAAGGCTTGACTCCTGGCATAAAAATGATAAATTGTACTGAAGTTAAAACAAATGACAAAAATTGATTTTATTTTTAAAATATCATATAAATTATGTTGCTGCAGGAATTCTTCATAGTCTTGCAGTTTACAATATGGTCAGAATCATATTTGTTGTATAATTATATGTACACCAGAAAACATTTCAAATGTGTGTTCTTTATATTATCAGTTTTCTTGAAGTAAGAAAAATGTTGCTTTCCAAAATGTGACCAAAATGCAGGGGTTAATGGTCATCACTTTTATTATTCATGGCTAACATTTACCTTCAAGATATTAATGTAAGCTTATAAAGTCAGGAACAGAAAGACAGATATCACAAGGTCTCATGTGCATGTGTTATCTAAAAGGTAATGTTACAAAAATAAAGAGTAGAAATATATATATATAATTCCTTGGTTAGCTATACTCCTAAAAATACTATTTTTCTCCTCTGTACAAAATTATCAAAAAGTATTTTGCACTTCTCTTTTTCTGGTTTTTTTTATGTTTCTTTTTTTTCTTTCATTTTTCTTTATTAAGAAAATTTCTACTGACACCACATACTATTCCCAGATTTGCCCTCCTCCCTCCTCCCACCCTCCATCCCTCTTTCCCAAGACACCCCACATTCCCACATGCCCCAAATAGAGGTCTCCCATGGGGAGTAATAACGTTCTTACTTTTACTTTAAACAAGGCCTGAAGTGGTAGATAGGCATATCCTGATTAATGTCATTTATCCCTTTCTAATTTCTCTAAATCTTACCCCCTATTTAGTCTGTTAACTTTGGCACTTCTGTTGCACTAAAAGTTTTGGATTTTTAATTCTTTCCTAAGGAAATTATCAACCAAACTTTTAAAACTCAGAGATTAAATGTTTTGTGTTTATTTGTTTGTTTGTTTTATTTTTAGTTAGAATACATCAGTCACTTAGTAAGAAGTAGAAGCCTTGTGGGGCTTTATTATTTGTGAGCTAGAACAGGAAATCAATGATAGATCACATGTGAATGGTGGTATGAGAGGAGCAAATGGCATTCAATTAAAGAGTTATTCAGCAATGAAGACTTTGAGAAAAACAAGATAATCCTTAATCTTACACATCCTTCCTCATGGTAAGCTGATGGTAGAATGTATAACCCCAAATAATGACTATTGCTATATAGTTGTTGCATTTATTTGAAAGTTTTCCTTTGTCCTGGCCAGCAGGCAGTCAGGACAAATCTCTCCCAATCACATTCCACAAATAAATGCATAGATGTTTATATTAATTATACCTGCTTGGCAATTATCTCAGACTTATTACTGATTAGCTTTTACACTGAAATTAACACATAATTCTTATTTCTGTTTATCCATGTGGATTGATATCTTTTCTCAGTTATGCCTTGTCATCTTGCTTCCTCTGTATCTGACTGATAACTTCTCACTCAGCCCTTTCTATTCTCAGAATTCTCCTCGTCTATTTACCCCTCCTATACTCCCTGCCTGGTTACTAGCCAATCAGCCATTTATTACACCAGAGTACAATAGCATTATCCCACAGAAGTTATACATTTTTTCTCTTCATTTTTCTTTAGCATAGGAGATCACTTCCTAAATATAACACCAGTAGCACAGGCACTGAGAGAAACAATCAATCCATGCGACCTCTTGAAACTGAGAAGCTTTTGTAGAGCAAAGGATACAGTCAACAAGGCAAAGTGACAGCCTACAGAATGGGAAAAGATCTTCACCAACCTCACATCTGACAAAGGACTGATATCCAGAATATATAAGGAACTCAAGAAATTAGACATCAAAAAGACCAACAGTCAAATTAAGATAAGTGCTATAGAACTGAACAGAGAATTCTCAACAGAGGAAACTCAAATGGCTGAAAGACATTTAAGGAATTGCTCAACATCCCTAATCATCAGGGAAATGCAAATCAAAACAACTCTGAGATACCACCTTAAGCCTGTCAGAATGGCTAACATCAAAAACACTGAGGACACTTTATGCTTGAGAGGATGTGGAACTTGGGGAACTCTCCTCAACTGCTGGTGGGAATGCAAGCTTGTACAACCAATTTGGAAATCAATATGGCACTTTCTTAGAAAATTGGGAATCAATCTCCCCCAAGATCCAGCTATACCACTCCTGGGCATAAACCCAAGAAATGCTCAATCATACCACAAGAGCACTTGCTCAGCTTTGTTCATATCAGCATTGTTTGTAATAGCCAAAACCTGGAAACAACCTAGATGCCCTTCAACTGAAGAATGGATAAATAAATTGTGGCACATATACACAATGGAATACTACTCAGCAGAGAAAAACAATGTCATCATGAGGTTTGCAGGCAAATGGATGGATCTAGAAAAAAATCATCCTGAGTGAGGTAACCCAGACTCAGAAAGACAAATATGGTATGTACTCACTCATAGGAAGATGCTAGATGTGGAACAAGGATGACTGGACTGCTACTCACATCACCAGTGAGGCTACCTGGAAAATGGGACCCCAAAAAAGACACGGGGATCACCCAATGATGGAGAAATGGTTGAGATCTACATGAACAGCCTGGACATGAGTGGGAGCAATGAACAGTGAGGGTAGAGGGAAAGAGAGCAGAGATCCCACCTGGATCAAGAACAGAGAGGGAGAACAAGGAATAGGAGACCATGGTAAATGAAGACCACATGAGAAAAGGAAGAAACAAAGTGCTAAAGAGGCCCACAGATATCCACAAAGAAACCCCCACAAAAGACTGCTGGCAATGATCAAGAGACAGCCAGGACTGACCTACTCTGGTGATGGGATGGCCAAACACCCTAACAGTTGGGCCAGAAACCCCATCCAAGGACTGAGAAATCTGGATGCAGACATCTACGGCTAGGCCCCGGGGTGGAGCGCTGGGAGTCTAATTAGCGAGAAAGAGGAGGGATTTATATGAGTGAGAATTGTTGAAACCAAGGTTGGATAAAGCACAGGGACAGATAGCCAAACGAATAGAAACACATGAACTATGAAGCAATGGCTGAGGGGCCCCCAACTGGATCAGGCTCTCAGAATAGGTGAGACAGTTGATTGGCTTGATCTGTTTGGGAGGCATCTAGGCAGTGGTGCCAGGTCCTGGGCTCAATGCATGAGATAGCTGTTTGAAACATGGGACTTATACAGGGACGCTTGGCTCAATCTGGGAGGAGGGGACTGGACCTGCCCGGACTGAGTCTATCAGGTCGATCTCAGTCCTCGGGGGTGGCCTTGATCTGGACGTGGTGGGAATTGGGGTGTGCTGGGGGAAGGGAAGGGGGGCAGGAAGTGGGAGAACAAGGGAATCTGTGGCTGTTTTGTATAAATGAACAGTATTGTAAAATTAAAGAAAAAAAAGAAATTTTTCTACTTACCCACAGATCCCAACTCCTCCCTCTTCCCACCCTACTACCCTCCCTCCCTCCCAAGCCACCCCACATCCCCACATCTCCCAAATCTTGGTCTCCCATGGGGAGTCAGCTGAGTCTGGAACACTGAGCCTAGCCAGGTCCAAGCACTGCCCCACTGCACCAAGGCTGCACAAGTCATCACACCACAGGTACCAGATTCCCAAATGCCTGCCTGCCATGGACTGACCCATGGCAGTATGATGACCATAGGAGAACCAGGACTTTGGCAGTCAGGAAGGCAAGGATTCAGCAAATGACAGACAGACAACACACTCAGAAGTGGTTTGAATCTGTTGTAATTTTACTTCTGTAAATCAGTAGTTTATATACAGAAAAGAAAACTCTCAAGTCATACAAGGAACAACAAGAGCTTGGCAATAGTTCAATTATACCATTTTTAAAAAACAGCAAGCACACAATTATTAATCAGTGCTAGACATATCCCTGCACCCACAAGAATTTTATGACCCAAAGAGCAGTCTGTGTTTTTTAAACTTAATACAGTCCCTAGACTTGTGTAGACTTCTTGTGGTTGTAGCTGTGTCCTTTATCTTATTTTAGCAGCTTTCTAGTTTATTGTACACTTTTACTTTTTTAGTTCTCATGACCCATTTAGCCAATTTGGATGCTGTAGACGCTCTCTAAGTCTTTTTATAGTTCGTTTACACATATTTTTTAATGTAAAACCTTTTTAGCTGTTGGAATATGGACTCTTGTACTTTTATGCCTGTAAGGGGAAGGGGTTCTGTTGTAGTCTTTAAGTTTCCCATGCTAAACCTCCTCAACAGAGGGGCCTACCATCTTCTGCCATAAATTACTTTAGTTGGGATTCCTAAAGGATTCCTAGTAGGTTAGTGTTCATTCCCTAGAAATGCCTGAACTATTATACTTTCTTTATCTAGTGGCTTGGGGTCTTAAAAAATAGCTCATTCTGCTATATCTGATTAAGATTCATGTCCAGCTTCCCCTTTCCTCCACAGTTCACAACCCAAGCATTCATTAATTTTGGCTGGCTTCATAGATTAATTAGAACATTATCAGAAAAGCACTTGCAGGATTGGTGAAGATCTTTTCCCATTCTGTTGGCAGTCATTTTGTCTTATTGATCATGTCCTTTGCTCTACAAAAGCTTCTCTGTTTCAGAGCTCCCTGTAGCTAGAGTTTTCCTGCCTTGCCCACAGTCAGGACAATCTCTTTCACCAGCTAATCCCACAGCTGCCCAGACCCAACCAAGTAAACACAGAGACTTACATTGCTTACAATCTGTATGGCTGTGCCAGGCTTCTTGCTAACTGTTCTTATAGCTTAAATTAATCCATTTCCATAAATCTATACCGTGACACATAGCTCGTGGCTTACCGGTGTCTTCACATGCTGGTTGTCATGGTGGCAGCTGGCAGTGTCTCTCCCTGCCTTCCTGTTCCAATTCTCCTCTCTGTTAGTCCCGCCTATGCTTTCTGCCTGGCCTCTGGCCAATCAGTGTTTTATTTATTGACCAATCAGAGCAATTTAACATACAGACCATCCCACAGCACTTCCACTTTTCTTTTTAAGAGGAAGGTTTTAACTTTTACACATCTCCAAAGCCAGCTTGGTATATTTGGGAATTTGGGCATAGCTTCTCTTACTACTTCCTGCTGGATGGGGGCACTGTATCTTATGGGGACATAAAGAAAACTTTAGGATTATGGATTAGTTCATGAGGGTGTATCATCTGAGCCTGTTGCCTTGAAAGAGTTCTGGATGTTGGATCATCTGGGCCATGGTGTCATTGGAGACCTTTCAGGGGGTCTTGGTTGGTCAAACCTGATGTATCTTAATCTGGAACAAATCCATAGCCTCTGGCTTTCTGTGAAAACAAAAGCAGATCCTCCTTTCCAAAGCAATATATCCTTACATCCAAATTTTGAAGTCAAGGTATGTTTAAAATATACATTTTTTGGCATAACTCAACAGCTTTTGCAATCAAATGTTTTTCTTCAGTTACAAATATCAAGGAGAACATAATCCAGATTCTCTGTGTGGTAGCCATCTTTATGTGGCTTATTTTTTATGTTACCTTGAGCCTATTGCTTTAAACTGCAGCTTTCTAAGCCTGAAATGGCACTGTGGCTGCTGGCTCTGCCCACTTCAGCTTCCCAACATTGCAATGGTATGTTTTCCACCATCTCTGGGAGCCATCAACTTTCAGAAATAATGGGCATCATTCCCGACATTTTGCAGGTCCAGTGCACAGTGCAGGAAGCCACCATAGTAGCTCAAACAAGCAGGATGCCGCTAGCTTAAAAGAGACAACTAGAAAGTGTTTTTAGCTCCATTTTAGAATCTTTTTACTCAGGTTTTAGGTGGAAACTCTTGCCAACATGTTGGATGCCATCTGTAGCTAGAGTTTTCCTGCCTTGCCCACAGTCAGGACAAATCTCTGTCACCAGCCAGTCCCACAGCCACCCAGACCCAACCAAGTAAACACAGAGACTTACATTCCTTACAAACTGTATGGCCATGGCAGGCTTCTTGCTAACTGTTCTTATAGCTTAAATTAATCCATTTCCATAAATCTATACCTTGACACATAGCTCGTGGCTTACCGGCATCTTCACATGCTGCTTGTCATGGTGGCAGCTGGCAGTGTCTCTCCCTGCCTTCCTGTTCCAATTCTCCTCTCTGTTAGTCCCACCTATACTTTCTGCCTGGCCACTGGCCAATCAGTGCTTTATTTATTGACCAATCAAAGTAATTTAACATAGAGACTGTCCCATAGCAGCTCCCATTTATTAATTGTTGTTCTCAGTGTTTGTGCTACTGGTTTTATATATAGGAAGTAGTCTCTTGTGCTGAAGAGTTCAAGACTACTTCCTACATGTTCTTCTATCAAATTCAGTGTAACTGGATTTATGTTGATGCCATTGATTCACTTGGAATTGAGTTTGTGCGTGGTGACAGATATGGATCTGTTTGCAATCTTCTGCATGTTGACATCCAGTTATGCCAGTACAATGTATTGAAGATGCTTTCTTTTTTCCATTGTACAATTTTGGCCTCTTAGTCAAAAATCATATATTCATAAGTATGTGGATTAATATCAGGGTCTTCAATTTGATTCCATTGTTCCACTTGTCAGTTTTATGGCAGTACCAAGCTGTTTTCATTACTATAGCTCTATAGTAGAGCTTGAGGTCAGGGATCATGATGCCTCTAGAGGCTGCTTCCTTATACAGGATTCTTTTAGCTATCCTAGGTTTTTTTGTTTTTCCATATAAAGTTAAGTATTGTTCTATCAAAGTCTGTGAAAAATTGTGTTGGGATTTTGATGGGGAGTATACTGAATATGTAGATGATTGGTTTTGGTAACATTGGCATTTTTACTGTGTTAATTCTACCTATCCATGAGCATGGAAGTTCTTACCAATTTTCTGATATCTTCCTCAAATTCTTTCTTGTGAGACTTAAAGTTCTTATCATACATGTCTTTCACTTGCATAGTTAGAGTTATACCAAGGTAGTTTAAATTATTTGTGGCTATTTTAAACGGTGATGTGTGGGATGACTCATCTCTAAAAGGCTTGAGGGACAGCCGGCCCAAACAAGTAAAAAAGATACTTTCTGGGAGCCAACCTGGGTCTGCCTAAGGGCTTTAGCAACTACAGCTGAAACATGATATGGAGATGACCTGGACAAATGAAAGACAGCCATGTCACACCAGCAGATACATATTCATCAGACCTCCCCACAGGGTGGAGGATATATGAGGCTTGCCTCTTCCTGAATAAACTGAGCTTGTTGTTTCCACATTCTCCCAGAGTCTGTGTGGTTTGACATTGTGCCTAATTGGCTCCCTCCCTCAAAGGGAACAATAGCCTGGGACCCTGCTACATCTGGTGCCGAAACCCAGGACATTTGGTACTTGAACAGAGTCTGTTTGTCTCCCTTTACTCATGTGTGGCAATGGTTGAGTAGCCCCCTTGAGCGGTGTATACTGGTGATTAGGCCCCTCTATGTTGTGTAATTTCAGTCCCTTCAGCTGGTAGAACCCCTACTTTCTTCTTTTTGTCTTGTTTGTGAGTCTGTCTGAACAGTAGGGTGGCACATATTTTTGTTCAGGCTCGCCTTTTGTTTCCATATAAGCCCTGAACCCTCAGGAAATGTAGCCATGGTCTGAGCATTTTTGGTTGTGTGTGTGTGTGTGTGTGTGTGTGTGTGTGTGTGTGTGTGTGTGCATGTGTATGCTTGTGAGTGTGATGCCTGGATAGATGGGTCAGTAGTTAAGAGTGCTTGTTCCATAGATCTTTTCAGAGAACATGAGGTAAACTTATCTTTGGATAAGAGTTCTGTTCCTGTCCAGAAAAAAAAAGGAAAGTAGCCTCAGGAGTAACTCTCCAATTGTTTGTTATGCCCATTTTGTTGACTATAATTGCTGGGCTAAAGTCCTCCTCTACTGAGGAATTCATTAAGGCCCACAATGAGCATTGCCAGAAACAATGTAACACCAACTTATCTATCACCTTCAGTCCATCCATGACTGATATTTCCTCTGCCTCTGTTGAGAAGGAGATGGATGGGAATAGGCATAAAGTAAAGAATAAGGATGGAAAAAGAGAGGAAATGATTGTGGCAGCATCTAAGCCTATACCAGCAACCCCTCTCTCTGCTCTCCCAATGCCTGGTGTGGCTACCCCCTCGATGCAGTATCCAGAGAGTGATTTGTCTGGATGTCTGCCTTCCAAACCAGCTGTTCTGCATACCTCCCAGACTATTCTCCCTATGGTGCCACACATGCCCGTCATGGCATTTCCAGTTAATGTGGCCCCTGATGTGGCCAACCCACCATGGATACCTATGCCTCTTACAGACATGCTTTGGTCAGTATGGCTGCAAATGAATCCGGTCCTGACTCGATGTATTTTCAACAAGTCCTAAGAAAATGGGCAATACTTTTACTGACTTATTATGACTGGCACCATTTGATAAAAGCTATGTTGGAGGCTATGGTCTTGCTTAATTGCTGAGCTGCCTATGATGACTAGGCTGAGGCTCAGGCTTGTTTTAATATACAGTACAACATCACTTTTTCTCTTGAGATGCTCATAGGCTGAGAACCATATGTTAACCCTGTCATAAAGCCCAAATTGGACAACAGGCTTATTTACCTACCTTGGGGGACACCATTGCCCTCCATTGCATTGGAGGGATCCCATCACCCTTCAATGGCAACCCCCTGCTCCCCTGTTAAACCGGGAGCAAGGGTATGCTTGCATTTTTTCCCCAGAATACCACCACATCAATATGGATATCCTCCAGAGATGTGCATCCAGCAACAGACCAAGAGACTTTGGCCAAAGAAAAAGCTTCAGAGGGGTAATGTTTGATTTGTCCTGCTACTGTGGCATTAGTAAAGGTCATACCATTACTAGCATGTGACCCTAGATATAAAGCAATTGCCTCACCCCCCACAAGGTCAATAATATATCACCACAAAGACTTTGATTGGCACAATAAATATGACTAGGGCTCTGTCAATGTCCTTGAGTTTGAAATTTTGACAAATTCTTCTCTTATTCAAATATCTTCTACATCAGGTTCACCAACAAAAGGTGACCACAAAGGCGATCCTACAGGGTTTTTTGTTGTTTTTCTTTGTTTGTTTGTTTTTTTGGCTCTCAGACACACAGATCAAAGTCCTCCTAGAGAGATAATGCATGCATGGCTCACTGAGATATAGACGGCTACTGCCTAAAGCCCACCATCCAGACAGTTATCCAAAACTGATGCTCTTCCAGGGCTGGTAGTCAATGACTGATACAAGTTTTTTTGGCAAGCCAATCTAAGACAGGCACAGTCCATTACACTGAGTTCTCCGGAGGTGGAGTCAAAAAGGTTAGGGTAATGCATCCTAGCTCCCACTGAGCATGCCCTATAAAATAATAAAAAGGAGTGGATATGTGGAATGACTCATCTCTTACTGGCATGAGGGTATATGTGGAGGGTATATGAGGCTTGCCTCTTCCTAAAAAACTGAGTTTGTTGTTTCCACATTCTCCCAGTGACTGTGTGGTTTGATTCTGTGCCTATATGGCCCTTTCCCCAAAGGGGAATACAGCACAGGACCCTGTTACAGTGATGTTCCTCTGATTTCCTTCTCAGTCCATAATTATTTGTATATAGGAGGGCTACTGATTTGTTTTTAGTTAATCTTGTATCCTACCACCTTATTGAAGGAGTTTCCCAGCTATAGGAGTTCTCTGGTAGAATTTTTGGGGTCACATATGTATACTATCATATCATCTGCAAATAGTAAAAGTTTGACTTCTTCCTTTCCAATTTTTATCCCCTTGATCTACTTTTGTTGTCTTATTGCTCTTACTAGGACTCCAAGTACTATGTTGAATAAGTATGTAGAGAGATGACAGCATTGTCTTGTTCCTGATTTTAGTGGAATCTCTTTGAGGTTCTCTCCATTTAATTTGATGTTGGCTGTTGGCTTGTTGTAAATTGCTTTTATTATGTTTAGTTATGTTCTTGTATTCCCGATCTTTCTAAAACCTTTATCCTGAAGGGCTGTTGGATTTTGTCAAAGTCTTTTTTAGCATCCATATAGATGATCATGTGGGTTTTTTCTTTCAGTTTGTTTATATGGTGTAATACACTGACAGATTTTCATTTGTAGAACCATCCTTGCATCCCTGGAATGAAACCTACTTGGTCATGGTGGATAATTTTTTTCATGTGTTCCTGAATTCAGTTAGCTAGTATTTTGTTGAGTAATTTTGCAACAATATTCATGAGGGAGATTGATCTGTAAATGTCTTTCTTTGTTGCATCTTTGTGTGGTTTGGGTATCAAGGTAACTGTAGCCACATAAAAATAGATTGGTAATGTTCCTTCTGTTTCTATTGTGTGGAACAATTTGAAGAGTATTGGTATTAGCTCTTCTTTGAAAATCTGATAGAATTCTGCACTGGTCCTGGGCTTTTTTTTCTTTTTTTTTTTTTTGGTTGGGAAACTTTTAATGACCATTTCTATTTCCTTGGGGGTTATTAGTTTATTTAAATCATTTATCTGGTCTTTATTCAACTTTGATATCTAGTATCTATCCAGAAAACCATCCATTTCTTTCAGATTTTCCAGTTTTGTCAAGTACAGGCTTTTGACATATGACCTAAGGGTTCTCTGGATTTCCTCATTGTCTGTTGTTATGTCTCCCTTTTCATTTCTGATTTTGTTATTTGGATTCTGCTTTTTGGTTAGTCTGGATAAAGGCTTGTCTATCTTGGTGATTTTCTCAAAGAACCAACTCTTTGTTTCATTCATTCTTTGTATTGTTCTCTTTGTTTCTATTTTATTGATTTAAGCCTTCAATTTGATTATTACCTGGGATCTGTTTCTCCTGGGTGAGTTTGCTTTTTCTTGTTCTAGGGTTTTCAGGTGTGCTGTTAAGTCACTAGTGTGAGATTTCTCCAACATCTTTATGTGAGCATTTAGTGCTATTAATATCCCTTTTAGTACTGCTTTCATGGTGTTCCATAAGTTTGGTATGTTGTCATTTTCATTGAATTCTAGGAAATCTTTAATTTCTTTTTTATTTCTTACTTGACCCATCGGTGATTCACTTGGCTATTATTGAGTTTCGATACTATTGTAGTCTTTCTGTAATTTTTGTTGTTGTTGAAATCTAAATTTAAGTTATGGTTAAGTTTAAGTTTAAGTTTATATCTGGCAGACCTGTCCATTGGTGAGAGTGGGGGGGGGTTTGAAGTCTCCCACTACTAGTGTATGGGGTTTGATGTGTGAATTGAGCTTTAGTAATGTTTCTTTTACATACGTGGGTGCCCTTTTATTGGGGACGTTAATATTCAGAATTGAGACTTTATCTTGTCAGATTTTCCCTGTGATAAATACGTAAATTTCTTCCTGATTTCTTCTAATCACTTTAGTTTGAAGTCTATTTTATTAGATATTAGGATAATTACACCAGCTTGCTTCATAAATCCATTTGATTGGAAATTTTCCCCCTCTTTTATTCTGAGGTAGTGTCTGCCTTTAAAGTTGAGGTGTGTTTCTTGTATGCAGGAGAAGGATGGATCTTGTCTTTATATCTGTTCTGTTACCCTATGTCTTTTTATAGGTGAATTGATACCATTGATATTAATGGATATTAATGACCAGTGATTTTAATTCCTGTTATTTTTTGGTGGTAATGTTGAATATTCTCCTTCTTTCTTATTTGTTGTTGTGGATCTCTCTATTGCCTCTGTTTTAATGGGTTGCCTAACTTCCTTAGATTTCTATTTTTCCTTCTACTGCTTTCTGGAGGGCTGGATTTGTGGAGAGATATTTTTTAAATCTGGTTTTATCATGCAATATTTTGTTTACTCCACCAATGTTGATTGTGAGTTTTACTGGGTATAATAGTTTGTTTTGGCATCCATGGTCCCTTAGTTTCTACATAATGTCTGTACCGGATCTTCTGTCTCTTCGAGTCTCCATTGACAAATCAGGTGTTATTCTTATAGGTCTGTCTTTATATGTTACTTGGCTTTTTTTCCTTTGCAGCTCTCAATATTTTTTCTTTATTCTGTATTTTCAGTGGTGTGACAAATATGTGGAAAGGGGACTTTTTTTTTTTGATCCTATCTATTTGGTGTTCTGTAACCTTCTTGTATCTTTATAGGCATGGCCTTCTTTAGGTTGGGAAAATATTCTTCTATAATTTGGTTGAATACATTTTCTATGCCTTTGAGTTGGTATTCTTCTCCTTCTTCTATCTCTATTAGTCTTAGGTTTGGTCTTTTCATGGTGCCCCAAATTTCCTGGGCATTTTGGGTCATGACTTTTTGGATTTAGTTTTTTTCTTTGACTGATGATTCTATTTCCTCTATTGTATCTTCACTGCCAGAGATCTGCTCTTCCATCTCTTGCATTCTGTTGGTTATGCTTGCATCTATAGTTTCTGTTTGTTTACTCAGATTTTCCACTTCCAGTATTCCCTCACTTTGTGTCTTCTTTATTGTCTCAATTTCAGTTTTGAAATCTTGAACTGATTCCCTCAAGGGTTTAATTGTTTCTCTTGGCTTTTAAAAAGAGATTTACTGATTTCTTCCCATTTATTGTTTGACCTTTCCTTGAATTCTTTAAGGGATTTTTCATTTCCTCTATAAAGATCTCTATCATCTTCTTAAGGTCATTTTTTAAGATTAATTTCTTCTGTGTTTGTATGTTCAGGTCTTGCTGATGTAGGTTCTGATGGAGCCTTATTGGTTTAATTTTGTTGACTGTATTTTTGCACTGATAGACTCTTTGTCCCAGGGAGCAGCTCTTAGTTCAATCTGGCTTGGGAGGCTCTGTCTCAGCAAACACTTGCTGTCTCCAATGGTTGGTGGAATTTGGGGGAGGTGGAGCTTGTAGGTTACAGGGTTTGATGGGGGGATGATTGTAGTCTGACCTGTCTGCAGGGGGCCTTCCTATTGGCTTGAGACTGGGACCTCAATGGGTGGTGTTGTGGAGCCACAGGGTTGTGGCCTGGGTGCCACCTAGACAAAGACTCACCTCTTAGTCCCATTGGGCACTTTCAAGCTCTGTCTCAAGGAACACTTGTAGTCTCAGAGGCTGTGTGGGATTTGGGGGAAGTGGGGCTTGTGGATTGCAGGGTATGATGGGGGATGGTGGTAGTCTAGCCTGTCTGCAGGAGGTCTGCCCGCCCAATGGCCTGAAACTGGGACTGCAATGTGTGGTGGTATGGGGGCACAGGGTAATGCCCCTGGGTGCAAAGCATAGGGGCTGGGTGTTGGGGTATGAGGATAAAGACTCACCTCTTATTCCAGTTGGGTGCTGGTGGGCTCTCCAGTTACACATTTTTATTGGACCTGAATTTTATGCTTTAGGATTGAAATGTTATGTTTTTTGAGAAAATAAGAGAAAGGACAGAAATAAATATACAAATCTGTAAGATGTGCTACATTGATTATTTAATCTACCAGTTTTCTCTGAATTCTTATACTTTAAACCACATTAACTTTCCCATATCTTTAAGAGAAGTATGTGCTAATGGTGACAGATAAGAAAGAAAGGGGAAAGGATATTGTAATAGAAAGTCTCCCTTGTGCATTCTTTCAATTGAAAAGCTTGTGCATTATCCACTTCAGATTTTGACTGTTTCTTATATACATGCTTATGTTGCATTGTAATATTATGTGCATTTCTGAGTGTTACATTTTTTATTTTAATAATTTCAGATGTATATTCTACTCAACACTTCTATACTCAATCAAAATTATTACTTTTTGTTATGTAGCGTTCCATATATGTGAAATAGGAACAGGGTGGGGCTCTACTATTAAAAACAAAACAGAAATAATAGATCATATTCTTGTAAATAGATACTGGGTAGAAATTGTCAAACACAGAAAATACTCTAAATTTATGTGACAAAAAAGACAAGCAGATATTCACTGTTGAATAAAAAAGGTAGACAAAATATTTCCACATGTACGAACAATTTTATCTAAAATAATTGTAGATTTATCTATTTTATCTTATGTATGTAATGGTTTTGCATGTATGTATATTAGTGCACCATATGTGGAACTAGTACCCATGTATGTGAAAGAGTGTATTGGATAACATTAATGGAGTTTGCTTACAATTGTTAGCCATGATTTGGATGCTGGGAATTAAACCGTGGTACTCCACAAAAACTCAAATTTTTAACTGCTGAGCCAAGGATTTTGAATGGTTTCATTTAGACTCCTGTTCAGTCATCCAGAAACAATTCATACAAAAATTGTGGAGGCCAAGTATATGGTCAATTTTAGAGAATGTTTCATGGGGTGATGAGAAGAATGTACATTCTTTTTCATTAGGGTGGAATATTCCTTAGATATCAATTAAGTCCATTTGAATCATAATATCAGTTAGGTCACTTATTTCTCTGTTAAATTTTGATCTGACAAATCTGTCCAGTGGTGAGAGTGGGATGTCGAAGTCTCCCACTATTAATGTGTGGGGTGTGATTTAAGCTTTAGGAATGTTCCTTTTACATATCTGGTTGCCCCAGTATTGGGGGCATAATTGTTCAGAATTGAAACTTCATCTTGGTGGATCTTTACTGTGATGAGTATGTAATGTCCTTCTCTATCTCTCTTGATTGATTTTAGTTTGAATTCTATTTTGTTAGATATTAGGATAGCTACACCAGCTTGCTTCTTAAGTCCATTTGATTGGACTTTTCTCAGCCTTTTACTCTGAGGTAGTGTCTGACACTGAAGTTTAAATATGTTTCTTGTATGCAGCAGAAAGATGGGTCCTGCTTTTGTATCCATTCTGTTATCCTGTATCTTTTTATAGGTGACTTAAGACCATTGATATTAAGGGATATTAATGACCAGTGATCATTATTTCCTGTTATCTATTGATGGTAGTGTGTGTGTATTTCTCTTCTTTGGGGTTTACTGCTGTGGGATTATCTGTTGCCTGTGTTTTCGTGGATGCATCTGACTTCCTTAGGTTGGAATTTTCCTCCTAGTGCTATCTGTAAGGCTAGATTTGTAGACAGGTATTGTTTAAATCTGATTTTGTCTTAGAGTGTAGATGTAACCAACCGTCTTATTAAAATAAGAAACACAGAACCAATGTAAAAGAGAACCCAAGAGGTCAGAGCTCAGAGCTAAAATCTTATCTCCTGCAGTGCTCCTACCTCCCCAAAATAGAGCTACTTCCTGTGTGTCTGTCTTTAAATAGTCTTTCTGTTCTGCCTTCTCATTGGTTGTAAACTCAAACACATGACTGCCTCATCACTGCCTGTAAGTACAGCCCTCCAGGTCTTAAAGGCATATGTCTCCCATGCTGGCTATATCCCTGAACACACAGAGATCTACCTAGCTCTTCTACCAAGTGATGGGATTAAAGGCGTGTGCCACCACTGCTGCCACCGCTGCTGCCACCACACTCTTGCTATGGCTCTAATAGCTCTGACCCCCGGGCAACTTTATTTATTAACATACAGTGAAAATCACATTTCAGTACAAATAAAATACCACCATATTAGAATGTCTTGTTCACTCCATATTTGGTGATTGAAAGTTTTGCTGTGTATATTATTTTAGGCTGGCATCCAAGTTCTCTTTGAGTCTGCATTACATCTTTCCAGGACCTTCTGGCTTTCAAAATCTCCATTGAGAAGTCTGGTGTTATTTTGATGGGTTTGTCTTTATAAGTCACTTGGCTTTTTCCTTAGTTGCTCTTAATATTCTTTCTTTATTCTGTATGTTCAGTGGTTTAATTATTATGTGATGAGAGGACATTTTTTGGGGTGTTCTCATCTGTTTGGTATTCTATAGACTTCTTGTATCTTCATAAGTATTTCCTTCTTTATTTGAGAAAGATTTATTCTATTAATTTGTTGAATATATATTCTTTGCCTTTGAGATAGTACTCTTCTCCTTGTTCTATCTTTATTATACTTAGGTTTGGCCTTTTCATGGTGTCCTAGATTTCCTGGACATTCTGTGTTATGCTTTTTTTGGCTTTGGTAATTTTTTATCTGATGAATCTATTTCATTTATTATATCCTCTACACCAGAGATTCTCTCTTCCATATCATGTATTCTATTGGTTATGTTATGTTTACATATGTGTTTCTGTTGATGTAACCAACCGTCTTATTAAATAAGAAACACAGAAACAATGTAAAAGAGAAAGCCAAGAGGTCAGAGCTCAGAGCTAAATCTCACCCTTTCTTCTGCTGTCCCAGCTTCGCGAAAAGAGACCTACTTCCTGTCGGTTAGTTTTTTTAAAGTATGTTGTTCTGCCTTCTCATTGGTTGTAAACCCAAACACATGACTGCCTCGTCACCGTCTGAATGTACAGCCCCCTAGGTCTTAAAGGTATATGTCTCCAATGCTGACTGTATCCCTGAACACACAGAGATCTTATGGGATTAAAGGCGTGTGCCACCACCGCCACACTCTTGCTATGGCTCTAATAGCTCTGACCCTGAACACACAGAGATCTTATGGGATTAAAGGCGTGTGCCACCACCGCCACACTCTTGCTATGGCTTTAATAGCTCTGACCCCAGACAACTTTATTTATTAACATACAATCAAAATAATATTTCAGAACAATTAGATTACCACCACATTTCCCCTTTTCTATTTTAATAAAAAGAAAAAAAGCAAAAGGTTATAACTAACAAAAGAAAAACTATATACAAAAGTACAATAACTATATACAATATATACAAGTAATAAATACCTAAACAGGTATTTGACAAATCAGAGAAAATAATTCCATTTTCTATCCTATTTTGGTAAATCCAAGATGTATCTAATGCATTTTCTATCCTAATTAATTTTCAACTATAACTAACTAATCTTCAACCATAACTAACTAATCTTCAACTCCCTCAGAGACCAAGAAGGGAATAATATTAGCTAACAAAAATAAAAACAGGAAGTGCATCCAAGCAACTTCCAAAAATTTTGTGAGTTGACAGAAACAGCCAGCTGCCTGGGCAGTCACCTGAGGTTTCTCCGCAGTGTTGGGGCATCATCTTCAGCCTATAGGCTCAGTGTATCTGACAGACTCATTTGGAAGTAGGATGTACACAAGGTCAACAGTTCAACCTCACATTGGGTGAGAGCAGTCCACGTACCAGAAACACCTGAATTCCACTAGTGTTCTGTCATGATTCAGGATTTTAAAATTCTGGAAATTGTTGAGAGTTTTTAAATTCAACTGTCCATTCTTCTTGGCTGTGTATATATGGCTTCATCTCAGCATCCCCTTCTTCTCCACATCCCTCTATTAAATGCCAGTCTACTTTTGAGAGGCATGAGCTTTCAGCTGCTGTTCCATTGTACAACAGAATCCATCGGCCCTCTGCCTGTTAAGCTGCTTTGAAGAAAAGGGCACCGTACCTTTTCCGGATGCGAAGGCCATTTCAGGGATCGGGCCGTATTGTCCTGGCCTCAGAAGATGCCTTTTTTTTTTTTTTTTTTTTTTTTTTTTACATTTAACCTAATTTTATTCATGCTTGCCTAGGGATGGGAAATAGATCATCCAATAAAAACATACAGTAAAAACGGGGGGGGGGGGGAGGCTTATCATGTACAATGTTTAAACTACAATAATGATGTACCTTAATTACTTCCATGCACACAAGTCTAACATTACAAGTTTTTAAAAAATAAACACAATTAAGACTTCTAGGAGCATTTTATAATAAATTCCTAATTTTTCTTTGTAGATAGATCAAGCACCTCCAAAATACAGATTCCTATACACAGTGAGTACTTTACTTAACGTACATGGACAGCCTCAGGGCAAGCTGACGTCATCAGCTTGGCAGGCAACAAACCATAGTGCCAAATGGAAAAAAGGGCAGTTGCAAATAAACTTAAAACTAAGTTAACTTTTATAATTAAATACAGAAAATATACTGATTCGCTAAAAATAAATAAGATGTGATGTATTTAACACTCACTATTAAGAATGAATACCAGGACATTTATAAACGGTGAACGGGTCTCAATAGTTTACTACGATAAACGCTGGCTGGATAGAAGTGCAGATGCCGTGGAGCACTATGGGTGGTTTATGTTTCGCCACATACTTTTGTTACCTTGAGGTAGATAACACATGTGTACCAAATTCGGCATTCGTTTTCAGTTGCTGCTGGTATCATGTGTCTTAAGAAATGTGTACAGTATGAAAAACTTGAAAATACTAATGAATGAAAAATGTTTCAGGAAAAAAATAGATCTTTTCATGCAATTATGTACAGTCTCACTGTGTAAGTTTCAAGGCAAGGTTTTGTTTCCCGTAAAGCAGGTCACTGGTCTATGAGAATGTCTGTTCACCCTAGCGCATCTCGTCTCCTCCTGCACTGCATTGTTTTGCTCTATTCTTTGTGTGTATGTGTGCAAATGACATGCCAGTTCAAATGAAAACTAACTCACATGTAGAAAAAGTCTGCATTTTACAAACCGAGAACTAAGAAAACTCCTTGCAAATTAATGACACCTTCTGATTCAAGTAAAAAATTGACTTAGAACATTAGTGATAAAAAAAGACAACACATCTCATGAAGAACAAAGAGAAATGTCTGCTGAGTGTTTAGTTCAGATGTTTCAGAATGCTGCTGTATGTCTTGTGAGGGATTTGAGGGGAAGATTTCATAGCGGAAGGTGTTAACGTGGCCTGGATGGACTTGAGTGGGGACCCCACTGGACTGTGGAACTGCGGAGTGCCTATGGACTCTAGCTGCTTGCTCAGGAGGATCTCCCCATTGCCGTTCAGAAGCCCTGCCTCGCGTCCTCTCTCCCCACGCTTCCCTTCCTCAACTGGCTCAGTTTCTAGCATTTCAGAATCTTCCTTCCTGCTAAAGAACTTGTCCAGATAGCTGGTGTACGTGTTCTCCTTCTCCACATGCTCGTCCTTCCTGACCTCACAACAGAACTGACTGATGAGGAAACACTCCTCCCCGCTGCCGCTCACCAACTGGCTGTCCCAGGAGGACTGGTACAAGGCTTCCAGCTGAGCCAGGTTCGCCATCCCCTTTTCCTGCTTCTCTTGGCTGACTGACTTGGAGATCAAGCTTTTCAATTCTAGCTGGGACACTGAGCTATTCAAGTCGTTTAACTTGTCAACAACGTCAGCAGGCTCCTGCTGGGAACTAAGCTGAATAGTTCCTGCTATGAAGGAATCAAAGTCAAAGCCCTGGCTCTTCTCTCTTTCCTTCTCCGCCAGTTGCTGGGATGCTTCCTCCAGCGCTATCTGTGCTTTGACCAATCCGTTCCTCTTACACTTTGACTTGCCTTTTTTATCGGATTTTTCTTTACTTTGCTCTTTCCAGTTGGAAAGATCTATAATAAGTTTGGGCTCATAGTAATGGTTAACTTCACTCTCCCTCCATACCAAGTTATCTAAATATGATGGTGACCTTGTTTTGTAGTTACAGGTGTGGCTACACTCCAGATCACAGTACTTGTTCTCGTGGTGATCTGGGTACTGCCAGCAAGGCTCAGCAGAGTAGCTAGTGTCAAAGGCGGGATCCTCCAGGTACTTCTCTCGGTCTCCATCCAAGTATTTTCGAGGATCAACTTGAACTTCTTCTTCCTCGGTGACATCAGACAGAGCTCTTGGGTCAAGCTGAACTTCATCGATATCAAAGTTGTTATGAATAGGCCAGTCATGCTCCGAGAACTGACAATCATGATACCTTTCCCAGTTATAAATGTGACTGTGTGTTTCATCCATAAGTAAAATATCATCAACTTCATCTTCTATGTGAAAAGGATGGCTTGAAATTGGCTCATCCGTTGGAAAAGAGTAGATGCTCATGTAAGGATGGGAAAGCGCTTCCTCTGCTGTTAGCCGATCCATGGGGCTGAATGTCAGAATCTCTTCCAGGAAATCCAGTGCTTCTCGACTAATTCCCGGAAGCAGCTGAGTTAGCGGTTTGTGTGGCTCAGTCATGTCATTTCTAATGTAAACTGGAATCACACTGAGAAGCTCCTGACGATCTTCCTCATGCACAACAGGAATAGATTCTAAGATGAGCTGCATCTGTTCAAGTTCATGTGCACCTGCAAAGAGGGTTTTACCAGTCAACATTTCAGCAAAGATACAGCCTGCAGCCCACATGTCAATGGCTTTAGTATAATTATTAGGAGAAAGTAAAAGTCGTGGAGATCTGTACCATTTGGTAACCAATCCTTCAGAAAGATGACCCTTATGGGAATAATGAGGATCCATGATCCGTGCCAAACCAAAGTCACCTATCTTCAGCACCAAGTCTTCAGTGTTAATGAAAAGATTAGCTGGCTTGAGATCTCTGTGCAGTACGTTTGCAGAATGGATATACTTGAGTCCACGTAGCAGCTGATACATGAAAAGCCTGGCATGCTCTTCCAGTAGAGGGCCCTGCTCCAGCACGTTCGCCAAGTCTGTCTCCATGTACTCCTGAACTATGTAGACGCTGTTCAGCTCCGTGAGAGAGCCCACATCATCTGTTAAGTGGCTTCCACTGGGACCAAGAATTTCAAACACTTTCACAATGTTATCATGGTCAAGTCTTCTAATAATTTTGATTTCACGGAGAGCATGTTTGACGCTCTGGGGATCGGTGAGGACAATTTTCTTGATGGCTACTCTTTTGTCACAGTCATTGTCTACAGCAGAAAAAACCAAGCCATTGCCTCCACAGCCCAATGGTTTTAAGTCCATGTATCTAGAGCCCAGATCAAAACCATGAATGTTCATGAGACTTTCAAATTTCTCTGCCATTCTGAAACCCTTACAATTGACTTTTCCTTTCAAATTGTTGAACTTGTGTAAACAAGGAAGACAACTGGCATCAAAAGGAAAGATCTCTCAAAAAGGGAGAAAAACAATTCTGTTTCCACAGCACGATGGTTTCTTGATGTTCATTGCAGACGCCAACCAGGCCCGCTGAGTTCCCCTCAGACTTAAAGCTCAAAAATCTCTATTCATACTGAGAATCAAAAAGATTGCAGTGCTCATAGTTCAAGGAAGGGCAGCAACTCTGCAGACATTTAAAGAAAACACTCAAGAAACTCAAACGGAATGAAATGACATACTATGCACTCAGATAGACTATGCTAACCGACTTAACATGGGACAAAACTGTGAATAAATATGCACCCGGCAGGCCTCCGTGGACATCCTCTCACAGTGCAGATACATTCAGTGTTGGACTGGTCCTGAGCAGCATCCTAAGGCGCTGAAAGCACTATTCCCTTTGCTTCCTCTCTTCCTTGTTATGTATTTCAACAGGAAGCCCTGGTGATGTTGGCTGACAGGTATCTTTTGTTAGTGATCAGGTGGCTCCAGCTCACCACAATCACAATCAAAGCTACCGTCCATCTTACTCTGATACAACGGGACTCCTCCGACTCATCGAGAGTGTGCGGGGCCCGCGGACAGCCCCCAAGGTCGGCTCAGGTCTCCGGCTGTGCTGGCGGCAGCGGCGGCGTCTCCGAGGCTCTTGCTTTGCCGCAGTCGCCGCCATGTCCAGAAGATGCCTTTTGATAAAGCCATAACCACACTTGTTTTGGCAAGAATCAGTAGTCCCTTGTTTCGTGTTCTGTCTGTCCATTTTGTCCTGTTGATTTGAGGATACTTTGTTGTCCAGTGGCTAACTTTTGCCACAAGGAAAGTTGACTCCATATGCAGTTTCTTCAATGCCCATATTTTCCCTGAAGTAGATTAGTACTGCCAGGAGCTGACATGTCTCAAAAAAGAAAATTTTTCTAAGTTATTAAAACATTTTAAATGCCATATTCTATAGATCTCTGAAGGGTTTGAAGATGACCTGTCTAAAACATCTCTGCTCAATTTTTTAAAACATATCTAATATGACTAAAAGTTCTATTGTAATGTTTAACTACTAACTTTCATTTCTTTATATCCTAATAGTTGGTAATAATAACATTCAAGGATCAGAAATTTGCATTACATTGTTAAATGGATGGAATAAATACAATTAGAAATATACATATAGCATTTTCTAACAATATCAGTTTCAAATTTGTATACAATATAAAACAATCCAATCCAATGTAAAGTA